>NC_046983.1:6251100-6371100 GCF_009769545.1 Cyclopterus lumpus | reverse complement strand
GCTACTGGTATCGGTACAACACTCTGTGCAGTCACCACTTCGTACTGTGTGTTCTCATCATGTT
The DNA here is from genome assembly GCF_009769545.1 of Cyclopterus lumpus. NCBI lineage: Eukaryota > Metazoa > Chordata > Actinopteri > Perciformes > Cyclopteridae > Cyclopterus > Cyclopterus lumpus. The sequence continues at coordinate 6,371,036 of NC_046983.1, read as the reverse complement.
TCTGAATGTTTTCTCTAGACAGGCTCATCTTATTATCCAGGGACATGCATGCCATGTCCACGTGTGTTTTCCTGCTACTGTAGTGACCATGAACAACACGGTGTGGGAACAAATGGACTAGAGTATTTATGGACATGGAATGACGGTTGCTATCTCGGACTTTTACCCCTTTTACACCTGCTGTTATTGATTTGTGCCATATAACCTGGTACGGATGATGCTTACTAATGTCATATATATTCATCAACAATTCTGCGTATTTATTAACTCCGTCGGACATATTTTCTAATTGTGGGTGCAGCAACCTTCTTTTTAGAAGTCCAGCTTCCACTTCCGGGAGGGTCATTGGGTTTGTCTACACAGCAACTATCCATAACCCCACTCTTAATATAAGCACTCCGCTTCATTGTAATGATACTGTATGACATTATGATGCATTGTGACCGTTACTTTTACATTCACTGTCTTGAGTAATGAGGCTAATTAATTGTTCTCCAGGAAAATTGAGTCTGAAATGGAGTTTCAGCGTCTCAAACGGCACTTGTTTACGCCTTCACTTTCTGAAGACAGAGTCCCCGCCACCGGAGACTGCAACTGTGCCTCTTTCATGATAAGCACAGTAATTGTGGATAGAAGGGGCGCGACACATTTAATCTCACCCGACGCAACTTTTACTTTACCCTCCTTTTCTCCCACGTCAATGCCTAATGGCTTTACAATTGACTTTTAAAAGCTGCCATGTTTTGACCTTTACCCCTCAAAACTCCCTTTGTTTGTGCCACAAAATTGTATTCCCTTTTACTCTGTCTGTCACAGCACTTTGCTCAAAGAACATAATTACATTTGTTTGACTTGACCGGTAAATAGTTGAATGGGCCACTCAATTTAAAAAAAAAAAAAAAAAAAGCACATCATGCTTGTATACTGAAGTGGCCCAAAGACAGAATGTGAACTTAGCTATATGGGTTGTTTGTGGTTGTAGTGCTGTCTAGTAAGGCCATTAGCTGCTCTGACCTGTGTAGTTAAGAGGTGTCATCCATAATTTGCTATTGTAGATCTTTTGCGCTCCATGGTTCAGTGCTGATGGTCTCTAAAAGCCTTCACTGGGGAGCTCTCGATTATCATCTCCTTACGAACCATCACTGCCCATGGCTCTGTCATTCACTTCACCTGCTGTAGTTCTTCATATACAAGGTCAAGCATGACATTACGGGTATATTTCTCAGTGTATACTGTTTTCTGACTGGTCCTCGGTGCTGGTCATCAGATATTAAACAGTTCCCCAGTTCATGCAGGGAGCTGAACTCAATGGCCCGTTGAGCAGGGACTGCTTTCAAGTAGAAGTGCTGGGTGGCACAGTTTGTGTCCCATATTCCCAAAGGGGAGTTTCTGGAACGCGTTCCTGGTTGAATGCGTAAGTGGGGTCATCTGTGATCTCTCCTGCTCACTTCCTGGTGCGGATGCCCTGCAGCTTCTTGAATGAGATGCGCTGCTACTGGCTTTAAGGTCAGCGGTTACCTGTCTCAGGGGTTGAACACTAACAGTTGTCCAGAATAGTTTTATGGGGCTACTTCTTTAAGGAGCCCCATTATATACATATTTACCATTTCCTCAAAGGTCTACCTGTTGTTTGATTCTACTTCATTGTGTTACTGGATAAGTGGTCAGCCCACCTTGCAAGTCCACAAAAAGCTCTTTTCATTGGCTGAGTTTCAGAGAAATTCCTTAAGGTGGTAAAAATGTAGCCAGCTGAGAATTTGTCACGACATGGCTATCAACCAGCAGCTGGTATTTATGGAGAATGTTTGTTAAGCTCATCGCCCGGTTCTGCCGCCTGCAGGTATTATGTATCCCTTATTTGACCTGACTCTCTACACCCTTGCCATTGCAACCTCGATTATTATTAACTATATAATCATCCAGCATTGTTCGTACGACCTTTTTTTTTTTAGACTTCCTTTTTTAGAAAATGATAGACAATGATCCCACATATAATATTATTGTCAAGCAGAAGAGCTTTGTGAAAGATTGTCTGCGTCTAAGAGCATGCGACAGTTCAAATTACCCTGGTCAACATGCTGATGATTATGCTGTCTTCATGCCTTTGTGCCACACCAATTATACCTCTTAAAGTGCAAGAATAGTCAACTCTAAGCCAATCAACACACTCTGTGCTCCCTAAAATAGTGAACTCTTGAGAGGATTATTTAAAAAATGCCTTGTCTTTAAAATTGCACATTTTTCCTCAGCCTGTGAATGTGAAATAGGGTCATCAGGGCATCAAAGTTCACAATTCGCTACGTGATTGCTCACTAGCCCTTTTTAGATTATAGATATAGACAATTCCACTTTTATATTAAAGTGTCTCAATATAAATGCAATCAAATCATTGAGGTTGATGACCTCAATGATTTTAAATGGTTTTAAGACAATATGCATTTTGTGTCACCAATATTGTAGTATATATAGTGTTCACCTGTGATTTAACAATTGTCTCAAAATGTAACTTGTATTTGTGATCTACATAACATGAAATAGATATGCAAGGATGATCATAAACGTGCCTATTTTCTGCATTGATAGAATTGGATAAAATAATTGCAGTTGCTTGTTGTTTTTCTTTTCTAAATCAATCATCAGGGAATAGTCAACATTCATTGGTATGTTACATTTCATGGATATCTGGCCAGTTATGGCAATAATGCCTACTGCTGCTAAGTCATGTCTGACATGCGACTGCTGACAGATCTGCACAGATCTAACGAGAACCTTTCACAGACTTACAGGTTGAGCTGCTTCGTAACTTTCAAAGTTTTTAAGGTTAGCAGCTTAAAAGGATTATATATCTCATGCTTGACAACTATGTTCCCTAGCTGTCTGTCATCTACACTCAACAACTGGAGCAAAGACAGCGCATTTTTTTCAAACATCAAAATGTGACAGTCGCGTTTCTCTTCTACAAACCTATCCTTTATGGATCGACCAACTCACAGACTTAATGTTAATTAAGCTTAGTAAATCAATCACTGACAGTTGAGGTCGCAACATTTCAGCTTTTAAGATACTATTGATTGAATTACAATTAGAATCATGGCTCTTTCAAATCTACAACAAATATTCATTCATTTTTTATTAAATCAAAGCATATTCCTTTACATTTGAGGATTTTATTGGTAGATATGCAAATAGTTGTAAAATAGTTGGCAATGAGTAGCATATTTATAAGTCACAATCACACCCAATGCAAATTTGTGTTGAAAGCAGTACTGTTTATTTAAAACTCTCTTTTAAAAGTAATCTCTCTCAAAGCCGTGGCCTCCTTTCAACTCTTTGAATTGATGTTTACATGGATTCACCCAGAATCCTTAGCTTCGATCATTTTCCCAGTTGCATGCTTACTTCAGCCGCCCCCGCCGCTGTTACACTGATGGAACTATAGAGCGTCTGCACCGTGGGGGGGCGGGGGGCTCCATCTGAGGGAGTTGAGGTCAACACTGAAATAAATGCAGGTGAGTGAGAGAGAGAGGAGATGCTGATGACATTTCTTGCACCCAACCCTCTCACATTTTGAACTCTTCACTCCAATGAGCTGCTGTTCCTGCCAATGAATAACACATCATTTAAACTGTGCCAAACTGACATGCTTCAACCCTTCAGTACCCACCCTACGATGCCTGAGAAGAGTGTAAGAGGGGTAAAAGAAAACACTTGATGGATTGCCAAACTATATTTTGTTTCCTTATAGTTTGAGAAAAATAAAAAGGGTTTGAAGGCATCCGCCAGATAATATTGAACTTCAGTCTGTGGAAACCCCATTCCCCTCAACGTTCCTCCCTGGTATCCTTAATTTTTGCCCCGCTTCCTTTACCTGTCTCTCTTACTCTGTCATTTCCCCCCCGTGGACTAAACAATGCTAATGCTTTCAAAGGAGTCATGGGATTCCACTTGGCTCAGTAACTTTTCTCCCCAGATCCCACCATGTGTTTTTGTCTGTGGAGGCGTGTAAATTACATTCAGTATAAAACAAATCCAGTCCATCGATAGATCACAGCAAGAGTTTATTTGTTAAGCAGAAACACAGGTGTCACTTTTGCCTCTGTTTTCCTTTTGCTCTTCTTTCTCTACCGCTAATGGGGGTGTCTTGCCCAGCCATCTGTGAAGGACAAGGGAACCTTTTGGCCGAGACAAATCGCTCTGGAGCAGGGCTGTAGCCTCCCACCACCTCCCCTTCCCCATGCTCTCCGCACACGTCCACACACACACACACACACACACACACACACACACACACACACACACACACCGTCCCTCTCCCTCCAGGGTAACAAGGGAAGCGTCTGCATTGGGTCCATAGTGTTCCATCAGGAGTCAGCCAACTGAGCCACCGGTCTAATCCCTACCAGCAGCCCACATGGCCGCACTGCCAAGTTCCAATTATACCCATAAAAAAAAAAAGTCCTCCATTTTTATTTTTTTCCTGAACGAGGACGTTATGAGGGGTGTGCCCAGCCCTTTGTGACCCACCGACAACCCAATATAACAATTCGGCTATAAAAGCAAGACAAGATGGGGAAACAGGACAGAATTATAAGACACCCCCCCAAGGGTTGACACTTGTCAGGAACAAACAAAGCCCTCTCCTCCCGGTGGGAAACAAAGCAGTAACTGTCTGCTCGGCGAGTTGCAGCGGCTCAAAGACACACAGTTCAACCTTGAAGGGCTCTGGAACCCATAAACCCGTTGCTTGGAGTCGATGGGACTCTAGGATTAGTAAAACATAGGGTACTGACGTTCGCACAGCTCCGATTTTCAAAATTACAGGGGCCGGTGCATTGCAAGAGATAGGTCAATTATTTGTTGGTAATCCCTCAGTGCACAGATCATTTCAAGCAAACTGATGGTTTTATAGTGGGTCAGAGAAGCCCATGAATATTGCAGTGTGAACCATTGTAGTTTACATTTCTTGAGCTTTGATAGTGACAATTTAAAAGTTTTAAATTTCACAGCTCGGTGTTTGACAATTGGTGGTTTTACTCAAATCCAATCTGCAGAAGCTGTCATGCGGCTGGTGAGGACCACTGATCGGAAATTGTGACTGCAGAGCTTTTTCCCTAAGCAAGGGGCGGACAAAAAGCCATAACAATGGATTTATAACTCCCATCTCCTATAAACGGGAGCAATATACTGTAAATGGAGACAGGTTCTTAATAGTGCTCGCTCTTCAGAGGTAAAGAGTTCTCCTGACAACAATGTCATCGATAGCGCCCGTGTGTATGTGTGTGTGTGGGGCGCTACATTTCCTGTGTCCAAAGCTAACGTCCTGAGTGACCTTGCTAAATAAAGACCAATGGATTGAGCCATCCACTCTCACTGTCCATTGCTGGACCACTGAGGCTTGAAGTATACATTTGCGCGCCGCATTACACCCTCTAATAGGCAGTCAGTCAAAATAACACCCTGCCTATAATGTCAGCGTTTACCTTTTGTAATGACCAAGCTTCCACTGAAATTAATAGATCCTCAAGCCCGTCTCTGTAGCGGAATGTCTTCAAACTGTCAGAGGCAGAGCCCACTGAAACCAACAACACATACACAGAGACACACAATGCTGTATTCCTGCACAAATGTCCACTATAAACATCTCAACTTCCCAGCACTAGAAGTCAATGAAATGACTGAAATACTAACACGTTTTTTATTTGATGGACTCATGGTCAATTATGGTTGAAGATGCTGATTGGAAAGAGTTCTGTTGTGAAGTACAGACTTTTTCCAACACAATCCTTTCAGTGGTGCCTGTCCTTTACTGGCCAAACACCAGATGGCGATGGCCAAAGTCCTGAACATGAGACAAAACCATAGTCCACAGGATCAGTCCAGATGCCTCAAGATATAAACCTTTGCATACATCAAAAAAGTCCTAAAAGATAGAAAGCTATGATTTGTCGTCCTCCAAAAGGCATAACTGTCATAACTCTTTATGACGCTTATTTGACAAAATTACCATCTTGAAAAGCAACACATATATTGTGTAGTCTGATGCCAGCTTTAAGCTAAGGTTTCCAAAAATATCCAGAATCTAAATGTGTCTTATTTTTTCAGGATTTCGATAACTTTTTAGTTAGCTTTTTTTGAGCAAAATTCATAATGCACTGTTTGTTGAAAGCCAAAGTGAAGCGATAACCAAATGTATAGCAACTGGCCTTAGTGCACGTTTACCCGTCCCAGTGTTCTTGACTCTTTCTAAAACTTTCAGTAACGGTCCCCAGTTGACTATGTTAAATGAACTTATGCATAAACAGGAGCCGCTATTATCGTGCCGCCAGAGTGCGTTCATGTGTATTCACGGGTCAATGGGAAAATGCAGCATCCGCCCTCACCTCCCCGACTGTTGTTCCCATATACACAATAAAATTAAATGTTAATGGATGCTAATGAAATGGCTAATTGTGGATTCGGTGCAACCATGCGAGGCTCACTCTCTGGGCCTTGCTGTTCATCGTTTATCACACAAGCACCTTTTGAGAGTTCGAGGAAAAAAAAGAAGAAAAAAAAAGAAAGAGTAAAGTAATAATAATAACAAACATTAAAAAGCAATGAAACAACAATGATTAAGCATGCGGACCTGTTGCAGTGTTAACATGCTGTGCAGCGTGCGTCACGCCAGCTCAGAGGTGACATTTCTTTGTGCTCGTCCTACAGATTGTGGTGGAACTTTTTGGATAGTGAGATGGAAAGGGAGCTCACAGTAGGCTGGCCGGCGGCGATTTTTCACCTCAGAAACAGCCCGGCTTGTCAGTCCCGACAGAGACAGCCGCCGAGGCCTGCTAAAGCTGAGTAAAGCTCGCGGCTGTCTTTATCTCTCGGCCTGTGAGCCCAGAGTGGTTTCAGGCAGTGATTAGTGAGGCGGATCCCACGTGGGTCACCCTTTTTGCTGGAGGAGATCAATGCTGGAGATTTGAAGCATCTGGGCACCTTTGTAGTAGGAGCATGTGAGTGACAAGAGAGGAGAGGAGAGGTGGACGGAATGGAAAATGTAGAGAAAGGGAGACAGGCAGATGGAGAAGAGCTCTGGGTAGTCACAGGAGGAGATGGAGGCTGTATGATTAGTTTGCTCGGGGAAAAGAAGTTTTTTGGTATTTTAGTTGAAAAAAACGCTTGCTAGAGTTTCATAAGACCGGTGTTATGCAACGGTAGGCTATTTCGGAACACCTGAATATAAGTCTGAGCTAGAAATGAGACATGTGTCCATTGGAAATGTTGCATAGAGATATGCTTTACCTAATAAGCATGCTATTGTGGCTGTATAGATCTGGTCTAGGTCTGTAAGTCCACTGCAGACTAAAATATCTCAATCTCTGAATGGATTTCCATGAAATTGATTCAGAGATTCATGGTCACCAGAGACTTGAAGCAATCTGTACTTGATGACCGTCTGAATTTTCCTCTTGCGTCACCATGAGTATGATAAATTGTGGTTTTCAGTGGAATGCCTCAACAATTATTTGGTTGATTGCCATACAATTTTCATATAACATATCATGTACCCTCTGCAGTTTAATAACGTTGGTTATCTTTTAAAGCTATCCTTTAAATCCAGGACTTAACAAGTGGCATCCAAGAAATATTTAGGCACATAGCCTTCTAACACGTTGAACTATACTGTTAATAGAGGAATCGTGCTGTCAAGCCTCGCAATGTCATAAACATATTAAACCCACTGCACAATGCTTGTATAAGGTGACAAAGTGTAATTACTTTTGTTTATTTTGATGGCTGATTGTAGATTTGTATTCGATGAGAGCCTTATCATCAAGGTCAAATGATTCCACAATCTGCCAAAATGGCAGCAAAAAAATAAAGGCCCACGGGAGAGATAGCCCATGACTTGTAAATGAGAAAATAAATCTTATTGTACAATAAAAAAACCAAGAAACTAGAAACTACCTCAGATGCATAAAGGCGGGCCGCGGAGGTGCACGTGGAGATGAGCCCTCATCTCATCACACTTCCTTTGACTTGGCTCTCTGAGCGAGCTGTGGTAGACCTGGCTCATGCTGATTACCATTCTGAACGTGTTGAATAACCTTTTTTTTACGAGGATGTAGATCGTTTTTTTAAATGGAAATTGAATTTAAGTAGATTCTCTAGCTTGCGCTAGTTTTTTTTCGATTTGACTGTCAGTCAGATCCACTTTCTTCATTTCTCACCTAAAGGCCTTTTTGTATGTGCAAATTCAATTGTTTAGTGTTTTAGAGTCTATTCACTACAGGAAGTTACTAATCTCCCTAAAACCCTGTCTCCAAAAGACAGAACACTAACCTACTTAACAGGTTTGTTGGAACATGTATTACGACAATGCTTCAAGGTGTAATTTACAACATTGAAAGCAGCCCACATTTCCATATTCTCACAGCTCTTGCTTCGACTTTATAGTGCTAATTATGCCCATTACAGTTGATCATTGATCCCCCTCCGCCACCCGTCTTCAACGGAGAAATAGAAAAACCCTTCCATTTGCTTAGTAATGAAAAAAAGTTGTTCCATTTCAGTGGACTAACCTCCCATCGGCCTTTATGCTGCTAAATGAAAGATTTGCCTATAAGACAATGCGTCTTATGTCTGAGAGAGAGAAAAAGAGGAATGTGGGAGAAGAGACTCATAAGGGGGCACTTATGCATATGTTTGATAAAGATAAGTGACGTCCCATCTACTGGTCCTTAATGAGATCTTTTGCAACAGGAAGATGTATGTGGCTCTGGCGTGGTGCGCACTAGTGGGAAATGACTGCTGAAGGGGGCTGCGGAGGGAGGCACTTCATCAAGTATAATTGCTGCCTTGTACACACTGGGTCCCCCAAGGCTCTGTCTCCTCTGCAGACACCCAGGACCTTCCTTCTTTAACTTTGCTCTTGCTCTTCGTCCTCATTCACTCTCTGTCTCACAGTACTTCCTATCTTCCTCTACTGCCCCCATCCTCCCAGAGTACATTAATTCCCGTTAAACAATACTAATAGAACAATGTCTCGCTAGTTACAAATCAAGTCTGAATTCAGACAATCAGGCAAAAACACAATGACTTCCTTTCTGCCGTTGGTCCCCTGTGTTCCCTTTAGTTCCAATGTGTATGTTTTTTCTTTTTGTGTCTACGCTGTGCATTTATTTCTGGGAAACAACGTTACTAAATCAAGCAGCTCTTTTATCTTGCTTGAGCTGTACACTTTTGCTTTACGGTTCATTTTTAACAAGAGATCTCCGAAGTGGGACAGCGTGCTCAGAACAAATGCTCTAATTTTAACATACGTGAGCAAACAAATGAATCTGATACATTCTATGGCTAATGTAAGCACATCTGCAGCTCCTTTTAATTTTTCTGTGCAGCATCATGTGCAAATTGTTATTTCCCAAAGAAAACTCAGCAGTCCTGCTAATCAGCAATATTGTCCTGAAATCCCCCTTTTGGTAACATTTTCCGCTTGTTCACTAATTAGAAAATCATAAGAGGATTTTGCATACTTTACATACAATTGTGGCATAATGACGAGTGTATGAACGCAAACAATCTTGGAGACAGTACCCTCTTAGAAATGGCACAAGATACAGCACATTTGCGTGAGCCTGTCATAATATGTTGATTGATCAGTCTCTCATTACTGTCCATCCGGCGTCTATCAGCTTGAGGATGCATCAGAGTTGGTTGAAAATATAAAGAAGGAATTATTAGAAATACCAATTAATTGGCGTGTTCCAAAGCAACACCAGAAATGTTGTCACAACACCCTCACGGGCCATTTAAGGGATAGGGGGGAAGGAAGACTGGCACGTAATCTAAAGCATTTCCAGTTGGGGCCTGTTCATGTTGGCAATAAGAAGTGGAACTTCAGTCCACGTAGATTGCATGGCACATCAGTGCAGCCTCTTCCAGGAATGGAAGAGGTGTGTTTATTGCCAATGCTGTGGAGCAGCCATGTTCATAGCAGGTTAGCTCCTCCGCTGGGTCCGTCAGGTGGGCTTTGGAGAATGAGAGGGATGGAAATAAAGGAGTGCGTGACTGGATCAGCAGATGGGGGATATTCTGTACTTGGTGCCATACAGCTGCAACTGCAGATAACATATGCAAGGGAAAGGGGGCAGGCAGAGGCTCTGTAAACCATGGTAATCCAAACAATGTTTTCTAAAGGAGGGCCAATACTAAGCCTAATGGTACTTCAGTTGAATATTATCAAAGGTATTGGACACGTTACAATGCAAATGTGTTTATTTTGTTGAGTTTACATGCGATTGCTGCCAAAAAAACATCTCTATGATTGCATCAATTCCTCGTAATAATCCTGCTTACAGTATCCAGATTAGTTTTTTTTTCCTGAAAAGATCATTTGTTTATTGACTCACCAAGTCAAATTCCCCCTCACAAAAACAAAATGACATCCATAACTCTGCTTTATTACATCATCTCGTAATTAAAACTGCATTTTAAAAATTAAAAATGAAACCAGGCGAGATGGAGAGAAGACGACGACACGGGCTGGTTTCTAAAAGCAGAAGTGAATGACAAGAACATATATCTTTGCTGAGAAATCAGCTGATTGTCCTGGTTGTTTGTTTTAACTTTTGTACTTAATTTGAATAAAAAATGTTTAAAAAAATGTACTTGATAATACCCATACATTAGTGTATAGAATTTGGGGTTCTGATCGAGTAAACATGTACAGTCCCTACACCTAGACACATAGAAAACATGGGTTAGCCCCCCCCACCTCTTGAGGCCTATAATATTGGACAAGCACTTAATGCATTTAATGTGCAGGCAGCCCGCTCACACCAATTGGCATATAAATAACAGAACAATTTGTAACTAATTTAGCATGTAATAAGAATGTCTTTAATACTAGCCTAACTTAAAAAAGTTACTTTTTTTATCCTCCTTTTCACACCAGTTTATATTTCCTCACACAACAAGTGAGGATAAGTAAAAATGCAGTTTAACTTTGAATTCAATACAAACCACCGAACTGAAATTCTTACTATGTTTTTTTTAATGTACTTTAGACTTTATGTACATGCTTATGCATATAGCCTACTTGAGCACTGAGTGAACCTTTTAACCCGAATTATGATTAAAATTGAGCCGTTATGCTCACAATGATGATGCAGTAGTACTCATGAAAGTCCAGGAATTGCACATATTGCCTGTAACATTCGGTTGCAATGCAAGATGCACTTAGAACTATTTCCTTTGTTACTGTTCCATTCTGATCCTGCACAATTACTTTGCCTGCATAGTTTGTTCATGTGGTTTGATGTGACCACAAGTCCTCACCCCGGCCAAAAAAAAACTTTTTTTCATTCACATCTTTTTGTCATATCCACTTAATTGCTTGTCATTCTGCCATAGACACGAATGCTGTTCGGCGACTGAAATGAGAAGTGGAGCGAGGGGCCAATTCACTTCCGCGGAATGTCCAAACAACCGGAGCAAGAACTGTTGGCCAGCTCTTCAACAATGGGTCCACCTATCTCCTGCAATGGGTACCTAGCTCCAGCAGCAGCTGCCAAAGCCACTTCAAATGGCCCCCACTTCAGACGGGATCCTTTAGAATAGGTTTCGAGCACCATCATGAGACTGAGGCTTAGCCATGAGAGGGACTAGCTTTCATAATTCTCACGAATATGCGAAGCCTTTGAACTCCACTGTATGCTGACAATCATGCAGTGTTGCAGTTTAGTGTGTGACTATGGATGATGAAAAATTATTGATTTAAGACTGTTTGAGAAGCCTTTTCAAAGAGATTGATGGATTGATGCCTGTCATCTCAGTACTTATGCTTTCTTCTCACTAGCAGCTTAGCCCATCTGTGGTGTAATATTGAAGAACAACTGGCTGCAGCATTATGGTTGTTGCTTCAGCCGGATATGTACAGTAATATGTCAAATGCAAGTGGTAAGAACATACTAAAAAGCATCACAACAAAGATGGTACAATGTCACTTCTCTCTAGGGATGATGATTCACTTTTTGAACTTTCATTAGAAAAAAAAAAACGTGGGCTGTTTTGTCTGTGTGGGTGTCAAGGAGTAGGAGGATAATTCACAGGCAGCAGAGCATGAGTGGGCTTTTGTGCAATAGCCAACGTGAAGTGGGTATCTTTTCAAGATAGATTTTCCAATATATGTATGACACAATGCAGTATACCTTTATTAAACTGGCAGAGGTAGAAATCATTTGGGTATTAAAGCCTCACAGTAAACTCAAGCTTCTTGAATAGGCGAGGGAGTTAATCCCCAGAGGCGAACTGGTGTATGGGAGAAAATTAATTACATTGAAAAAAAACACGAGACAATTTGTCTGCAAATCATTTAATTTCAATGGTATATCAAGGTTGCACCATTATCCACAAAAGAGTTCAACTATGATGAACACTGACACTGGATTTGTGCCATTCACCAATAGCAAGCCATCATGTCAGGTCTGACCTTAGAGGGCACGGAGAGCCAGAGGAAACAAAATGGAGGAAGCTGTTGTAGTTTCTTAGCTGTATTGTACCGTTCACTTCTCTTTAACGCACTCTGTCTGAGTGCCTGCTGGTTTGCAGACAATTATGAGACAGAAGTTGACGGTTCAAATACATCTTGAGAATACATTTGTGTGAACTTGTTGTCGCTTTAGCGACAAGCTAAGTTAACACCATAAAAAGACGAGCACAATAGGTCTTTATTGATGTCAGTTATGTGCAATGAGCATTTGGTGGACTAAATTTAAATACTAATGAAAAAGGAAAAATCAAGTGACAATATTTGTATTGCGTTTTCATTTTCCAATTAGAATGACCATTCAAGTATTGTTAACCATCAAGCACAGTTGATCTTTGAAAATGTCAAATGGCATTTTAATTTTAATATAGCATACCGAAATGCTAATGTGAGATTACGTTTAATAATTTAGTCTGACAAATGCTTCCATAGTAAACAGAAGAGTCGAGAAGAAAATAGAGACGACCTTCAACAGCTGGGAGAAAAAATTCTAAATCCCCAAAGATCTATTTTTCTTCCTTTTTAGTGATACAAAAAACTACAGACAATAAATACAAGAAAACACTGACATTATCTTTGACTGTGAACATGGATGAATAAATGTAGTTTGACGTTACCGAGTGTGAGATGAGATGCAGATGCAAAGGGCTTAAATATTCGTCAAAATGAGGAAAGGGTGCACAGTCAATGCAAAAATGATTTAATACCAGCTCGGCATCTTTACTAAGTGTAGAGGATGACATTTTAGTAATGTGGATTCTGTTAAAATGTAAATCTACTCTTTATGTTTAGACTTAATCATCTGTGCAAAGTGTTTTCCGTCCGTTTACCTCACACAGGAAGAGGCTAGTCCTCATAACAACCGATGAACCTTCACATCGTGGGAACTCGTTTATGGGAATTAATTAACTCTGCATATTGCAAGGCTCCTAATTATCAATTGTACGTCATGTATTACGGTAACCTGCCCAACCTCCAATTACAATAGCACCAATCAGAGTGGGGTTAATTCCAAGCGACGATCAAATTTCGCTCCACTCCCATGGGTGACTGAGTCACTTTGAAGCAAGCAAATGTATTTCCAGCCAGCCCACGTCAACATATTACCTTGTTTTACTCTCTGTTAATAGAATAGATTCATCAAAACCACTTTGCATCTTATCATGCATATGAATGCAATGTTAATGGAACTGAGTTAAATGCATTCTCGAACGCAACGTTGTTCGCATTGAGATTTATGCGACCGGACTATGATGGACCTTTTATCCTGTGTTGTTTTTTTTTAATCTCCTCAATGTTTTTGTTCACCAACGCGTGACTCGCGACTGTCAATCAGAGTGCGTGGTCCTCTGCCGAAAGTGCGTCCTTGACTCCTTGTCCGATAAAATAGAATAATTTCGCATTAAAAACGTTTATGGAGACGGTTCAGGAGATTTAAACATTTAAAACATATTCCACATTTCTCAGTAGTAAAGGTCATCGGTGCATTTGTTAACATCAAATCATATTTCTGAATAGAGAGGTTTAGGGAACGTGTGTATTAAGTGCAGCCTGAGGAAAAGAGCATTGACATTGTAGTTTCTATGTGTGCACCCTACAAGAGCACGCTTAAAATGAAGGCCACATGTTGTCTCCTGAGTATATTTTCTGCTGAACAGCCAATAGCACCTGTCTTTGAAGGCAAAGTACAATGGAGGGGGAAACAAAAGCTTTGCTCCACTGTAACCCGGGAGTAAGTCGGTAGGCCTAAACAATGACAGCATGTCCTTGAGTTATAAATATATAATATCCCTCAGGTGGCACTGGGAGACAGCAGCTTCTGATTGGCTTTGGTTATAAATCATTCATTACAGTTCACATCAATAATTAATATTCCAACCGAGCCTGAATCCTTTATGTAAATACTGTCACACGTTGGAAGTTTACCTTTGTAAACTTGCATGGACAGCAGTTTTTGAACTTTTGATTGCCGGCTTAGGGTGCCGTGTTTGTCTCTGTTTTTTTTGGTTTTTTTAACTAAGACGCCGAATAAGTGTGAAGCAAAGACGCACAAGGGTAACTAGACTTTGTAATGATAAGCGGGTGTGATCAGATTTTGTGGAAGGGTGTACCGATTGATTATTGATTGATTGACTTGTCTGAGGGACAGGGGCGAAAAATATCAAAAGGGCATCAGCTGCATGTGGTGGAGCACTAGCACGCAACAGGTGTTCAAGCATGTAGCCTATATGACATATTGTTTTCTAATTCTGAAGTCCATACATTAAAACAATATAACAACAACATTTCTGAGATAAATTGGCCTTTCTCTAAAGATGAGAACACGTCATTGCTACCTTTCTATCACGCCCATATCTATAATCCATTATAGACGTTCTTATAATGTGCTATAATTTGCTTTAAGCTGTATAATTATTGTTAGAAACAGTCATTAAGATTACTAATCCTTTATAGCAATAATCATATCCCATTATAAAGCTTTTTATAATAACTTATTAGAACAATTATCATAACACTTCAGAATTGCTGGTCACTCACTTTACTTAAATCAACAATATTTAGCTCATAATGTATTATAGCCTATAACTCAACATTTCATAACTTTACTTACAGCACGTAAAATACACAATAATCTAGAGTGTCATTTTAAATGGGTCAAATGATAGTAGAGCTGGTAATAAAGCTGACAGCTTGTGGGTAATAACTGTTATTAAAACTGGTGCTCGTTATCGGCGTCGCCTCCCGGAGCCAAACTCTCCTCCACATCAGTGTTGATGGAAGCTTAACGTGCAACACGGACAGAGTGCTGTGATGTACTCATCTGTCATCAACTCAGTGTGTGTTTTGTGTGTGTGCGCGTAACATGTATATTCTGATTACTTTTCTGCACATACAATTACATTTTTAGATTTATTTATTTATTTTTGCTTCATTTGGACACGATTTATTTCTCTGCAGGAGGTTCAGCAATTTCTTTTTTACAAAAACATTCTCACCCAGCTGACGTGTTATTGCTGTTTTTTCATCCCTCTCCAATCTTAGGACATGTTTGAATAAACATCTTTTTAATTTTAAAGTGTATCTCCGGTTATTAAAAGCCCATTGGTGACAATTTTATCAAGCCTGAAGTTTACAGTCGTTCCAGAGGAGAGGGATGAATATTTTATCACTTACCTCTTACTGGAATATTAATATTATTCAACTAAAAACAGTGTCTGCTTGGTTACATATCTAAAGCCCTTTTCCTCTGTCCTGTGTACACCTCAGTCATTGTTTATCTTCTACATACACTGTTTCCCTTTCCTTTTGCCTCACTACAGTCAGCTTACATGGTTCAGTTGGGCATCAACCATTTTCCTGACTGCCCTGTTGATTATGGCTTTTCTAGACTTTACTGGATGCCACAAGGGTTTGTAGTCCTTGTTGCATCCACAGGGAGGAAATGTATCTCCCCTCTATGACCCTACCTCTCCTGGCATCACAGTGGTATATGTGATTGTAACCAAAATCTCAAGAAAAAGTCACCACCTCCACAAAGGATGGCGCCTGACCAAACGGGAGTATGACAAGATAGTTGCAACGTATGAAGCAGAGACACAAATAGTCTCAGATCAAAACAACCAACCATGCAGTCGAGAGCCAGAGTACCTATGAGCTGCAGATTCAATGCCAGAGGAAGGTGAGCCAATTGGAGAAACAGATCAACCGGAGATACACTGAAATCCTGGATCTCAGCAAGAAGAAGGACCGTTTTTCTCAGATGCTCAGAGAGACCAGAAACCAGCTGTCGAACAAAGGAGCTGAACTCCCACAGAGCGAGAATGCTTGGCAGGCACAACGCAATGCTCTGGAGGAAAGGTTCACAGTGGACCTCGCTGCATAAGAACAGAGCTGTGAGACCACAGCAAAGAGTTGGCAGGAACACCACAATGTTCTGGATAAGAAGATCAAGAAAAAACTGGCCTTGAAGGATCGGAGCTGGGAGACAAAAGTTAAACAGATGGAGGACAAGAAGAAGGAACTGGAGGAGCTCCGTCTGAAAAAGAGGAGAGGCATGTTGTTTTCGCAAGAAGACAGAGTAGAGACAGGACAGCGTTGCAGGAAATGAAAAGCTAAATGAGAAGGAGATGAAACAGAAAGCAAAGCAGGAGATGGTGAAGAAACAAAAAGGAGGAGCTTGATGTGCACAGAGAAGAAGAGTGATGGCGACAATAAGAAGGAGGAAGCTGCTTGAACAACTCTTCCTTACCCCTTCACCTCTCCACCATCCCTCCATCCCCACCTCCCTTCTTTATCTACCTCCCCCCTTCCTTCTATGCATCCTTCCTTCCTCTCTAAACCTCAGCCTCATCCCCATCACCTTCACCCTTCCTACCCTCTCATCCAGTTAAATTCAGGGTGGCACAGTGGCTCAGTGATTAGAACGGCAGCCTCAAAGTGACACTCTCCACTGGAAGGGCACCATGGGGGGGAATGAATCATGTTTTCTCCACTAAAAGGTAACCATAGAGGGCACTCTCACAAGTTTTCTCCACTAAATCCAAGACTGATTGATTGAGAGCTAGTATCAGGTATTCCCAAACATCATTGTTTTTATTGGCATACATATAATACTCTTTGACACCTCAAATAAAAGAGATACAATACTATAAAATAATAGAGTTGAAGCTGACTTTTATTTCTTCATTAATGATACAAATCTGTTTAAAAAGTATTGTATTTTGTACCGTTCCACAAGCTTATTTACACATTTTAAAGGAATAGTTTGACCTTCTGGTCACTGTGCTTAGTCTTGCAAAAGTTTTAGAGAACATTGGTACCACTCTTATATGTTTCCATTGGACACGAGGTTGGAGCCAGCAGCCAGTTAGCTTAGTTTAGCATGAATAATTACATTATTTTAATTTACTCCCTGTAATACCACAACTTTTGTATAAATGACACACTATAATGAGTTATGTTGAGCTTTAAGGTGTTGGTAGTACTAGTAATTAACTTACCTTTGGACAGAGCAAGGGTCGATATCTCCCTGTTTCCAGCCATTTAGCTATTTAAGCTAACCAGCAGCTGCTTACGGCTTCATTTCAACTCGATATCTAACTAAATGCAAAAATGCATCGGTTGTATCTGAACAAAAATGTTGACTATTTCTTTAAAGATAGAAGTTTTAGCCAGTGTAAATTAGATGACGTTTTTATATATCTTGAAGGGTTCTAGAATCCGGCTATAACAAAGTGCAGCCCTGATGTAAAGAGGTCAGAGGTCACTTAACTTTAACACTTTTTGTTCAGCTTTCATCCAGTACCTGTGCCGCACACTGCAGCACTGATGATACAATCAATCACAGCTCATTAATGACAAGAAATGGGCTGATGAAACAGGACCATATGGCTCTGGCTCACAACTCCCTGTCTCCCCATCTGGAACCTGCAGAAGAAAAAGAAACCATGCCTGTCTTTTCCCTAAAGTTATGACTATATAGTTATGACTTTTTCTAAACTTTTTACATTGCATGCATTTGTTAAAAAGTTTGTTATTGATTTAGTCATTGATCCTTGTTAGTTACACCGAGGAAGCTCATAATTGTGTAATTAAAATGCAGCGAAGCAGTTTTTTTTTTTTGAACTTTGACGGACTTGGATTCTATTTAAAACAAATAGGGTAAACAAACACATATGTTTCATCTAAAGTGCAAATTAATTGATTTTTAAAAAGTAAACGCCAACTAGTCATTTTAATTATCAAAATTACTAAACACAAAATGGTAGTATGCTTGAATGGGCTGCTTTTCTTCATTTTTGGGTTGTGGACTATTACTCAGACAAAACAAGACCCTTGATTATGTCATTCTGTTGTGGTTACCATTGTTTTCTAATGATTTGTTCAAAAGATTTAGAAGAGTTGGATGACATAATTCAACTTCTTTAACTTGGGTGGCTAAGTCTGCCTGTGCAACACGTTCTTATCCCAAGTCGTCACATAGTGACACTTGGTTATCGGTTTCCGACACACTGGGTCGCCCAGCGCCAGTAAACACGTGGTTAACGTTAAAACATAAAAAAACAAAAACTTTGGTTGAGGCAACAACACCACTTAGTAAGGTTTTGGAAAAACACCAAGATTGGGCTTCAAGTAAGTACGATAACTATGCAAAATGTAAACACCATAACACTTAACTTCAAAATAACTCAACAACACAAACAGCGGTCTCAAATACCGGTCTCCTGGCTGAAAGTTGTGTTATTGTTTGACACAGATGCCTCCCCTCCCAGCCGTACATGTGTTTATGGGTCTTTATATCACATCATCACAGAATGAGAGCGGGTTGCCAGTGGAGACGAGTTTTTGATCGGCCGAATGGTAGAAACTAGATAAAATAGAATCCGCACTCTTGTTGTTGCCTTCAGGAGCCAGATGTGAATGTCAATTTACAAGTGACATGTTTTTATTTTTTTTTTTATTTTTTTTTTATTATTTTTGCCCTCGATGGACTGGCGGCCTGTCCAGGGTGTCCCCTGCCTTCGCCCTATGTCAGCTGGGATAGGCTCCAGCGCCCCGCGACCCTAATGAGGATAAGCGGTATTGAAAATGGATGGATGGATGGATGGATGTTTTTATTTACAATGAATTTGACATTGAACAAATGCATCATTATAGAGGCTCTACGCTTATGGAGCACACCAGTTTCTAACTTTCTTCAAACGCCCTGTGTAAATGTGCACTCTTCGATCTCTACACTGCTTTGATGTCTTGATCCCACTGAACTATGACAACATTTTAGCTGAAGATAGTTTTAAAGAGAGAGAGAGAGCTGTGATATTATTGATTCATATTTGGTCTCTGCGGCTGTTTGTGTAGCTGTGCAGCTTTTTATCTCCCATTTCATCGACACTCGTGCCTCTGTATTGGCCGCCGCAACTTTCCTGATGGACACGAGTTGGCACTCTGGTATCCTATAAAAAGGCTTCAGCAGGCGATAATATGGGCAAGAGCAAAGCACAGGACCGCAGACTGGTGCTTTTGTCATGTTAATGTGACCGCATATGACGCTTCGCAAATAGGATTTACTATACAGGGCACCCTATGAAATGGAATTGAAGTCTCATAAAATGTACTTTTAAAGAAATTGTGTGAGGGAACTCTGGGCAGTAAATTAAACTCCTCTGGCAGGATTAGATGGAGGGAGGGAGGGGGGGGGGGGGGGGGGGGGGGGGGGGGGGCAGCCGGATGAGAATGCGGTGCAGCTGGAGAGCTCCTGCTCACAGAGGTCACGGATCTGCTGTGCTTCCACACCTCTCCATAACAGCCTCCATTCTGTTTTATTACACATTTCTGTTTTCTCTTAAACAATTGCCCAAGGAGGAGCTGTGACATAAAAATCCAAACACGGTGTACAGCAAAATGCCCGTAAACTGGATTAATGTGTGCGTGTGTGTGTGTTTGTGTGTATCATCCAGTTGTATCTGTGTTCTCAGGACACTCCCCCCCCCCCCCCCCCCGTTTTTTGCACATGAACCCGGTTTGGCTTTGTGGGAAAAAAAAAAAAGTGTGAAGTTGATTTACAGCTAAAGTTACCTCTCGCTCGTGTAACATTTTGAAAGTCGAAGGCCAATTTCGGGAGGATTCTCCACAGTGCAGCCTCACAGAGCTACTCTCATTAGGCCATATGCACGGTGGCAGCTCAGCCACAGTCCATGCAGAAGTCATCCAGTTCCTTAACATCGCTCACGGTCACTGACATTTGAGTGTACTCCAAGAGTCTCCACACTATGCCTTTTAAAACCCTCTCCTCTATCAACTCCTAAATCCCTGAATCCCTAGACCTTGTGTGTGTGCGTGTGTGTGTGTGTGTGTGTGTAAAGCTCTCAGTATCCATATGTGGCTGCTGATAGGAGCTCCTGATGAACCCTTTATAAGTGTAAAGATGCAGGAGGAAAAAAAAAGAGCAAGAAATCACTTCCTCCTGCTTTTCAAAAAAAGCTCCTCATCTCTTAGGCATTTCTCCACAGCCCTGGCATCAGTTTAAAATAGACAACACAACCACTCAAGCCTCAAGTGTCAAACAGACTACTCCAAATATTTCCAACCAGACTGAAGCGAGTGCAGCTCCTTTCTTCTTTTCCGACACATGAAGCCATGACGATTTGAAAAGAACCACGCGTTTCGTTTTAAGAGCCATTAAAATACAACGCCATTAAAATCGATGACTATTTTCAAAATGTTCAAATGAGAAAGAAACGATGAGGTATTGGGTTGTGAAGAGGTAAAAGAACATTCGATCACAAGGGGCAGCTACAGTACGCTAAGAGGCTTAATTTCTTCTTCATTTCTCCAACTAAGCAAGACCGTTGTTTTTCTGTCGGACATTTCGGATTTGGCAGCTACTGATTGTCTTATTTCACACGTACGGTCTTGGAGGACGGCAAATTTGAGCTGAGATGTTTGAAATCCTCCATCTTGAGATGTCTGAAGCGTTGTCACACATGATATTTGCAGAATAGACTGACTTTGCATTTTGACTTTTAGAATTGGTTCCTCAGCATGGCCATAATTCCCAATCTCAGTCTTCTCTCCCTTTTGTTTCACACATCTCTAATCTAATTCCACCACCATCTCGGTCTCTCTACCTCAACTGTTTATCTTACATCGCTGTACAGTCTCTCACTTCACTAACACCCCCCCCCCACCCGCCCCCCCCCATCTTCCATGCTATTTCACGCATCATTTCTCTGTTTAATTGCTGCTGGCTGAAACCTTCTCCATATTCCCCCGCAGCTCAGCATTCCTCCAGTCCAATGCTATTGCAGCCTTGCACTATTCAATTAGCCCTCGGTAGACTAAACTAGGCAGGGTGGGCCAGCACTGTTTGGGCTCTCAATCACTGAAACATCACTCTGGACGGTGGCCAAACATTGGCGCCCGGAATGATAAAACAAAGCGCCGCGCCATTGTTGATCTGAACTTGTGGTGACTGAGAGGGGAGCACTGTGCAATATGACAAGCTGTTGTTTTTTTGTTGTTTTTTTTTACTCCTGAGATGAAGAAAAATATATACACAACCAAATTCTCGTCAATTTGCTATATTTGGGCTCTACAATGTGACGTTTTGTTTCATGAAAACTGAGGATTTAAAGCAGATTAAATGCATCCATTGAGCACACATGGTGTCAGAATGGCTGCTTTGATTAGAGTGGCTTGCTTTATTAAAATATGTTTATGGATAAACAGGGTTTTTATTGGAGTCTTTAAGGGACTTAATGATTCGTCTTCCCTGCGCAAGGTGCCTATTGTATCATTTAGAGCCGTTTGAGAGCTTCATGGGAGTGCGTTTTCCTCTTAATGGTCTTTTATGCTGCGCTGTCTCTAATGCTGGGTGATGGGTTTGTTTCCATAGAGACATCTTTTTGGGTCAGCGATACAAAAAGCAAGTGAATAATAATGAACCCACTGAGTAAACAAGTTAGTGTTCGAATGCTGACGTATGAGGGGATCCAAACATTTGTCTTGATCACACAAATGTGGGGGGAACTTTGTCAAAATTAGACTCGAGCGAGCGGTTTTAATTTGAACTAAAAGTGGGGACGGCACATTGTTTTGATGTCGTTCAGATGAAAGAAAAATGAGCAGTTTGTGGGAACATTGTAGCCGCCTCACAGAAGCCCTAAACACCCAGCATCCATCATGCTTCCTTAATCAGGCCACTATTGTTTTGTTTAACAGCAGCATTACCAGAGACAGTTTCGGATACCTCCACACTCATTGCAGATGCTCGTATTTGCAACTGTAAGCATGAATTTGAATACAAAGCCAAAGTAGGACGTTTCTAGAGAACACACACACACACACACACACACACACAATATGTAAACCAGCAAAGCAAAATTCACACAAACACAACGCTTATCTGTTTCTCTCTGAGGCCTCACACATCGTAATGGCTCTATCTGCGTCACGTACACACACGCGTACACACAATCCACCGAGGTTTCCAGAGTAATTATCAGGCTGTTAATGATTGCCGAGCATCAGCAGTGCTCCAACCATTCATTACAAGAGCTTCTTCAGGCCCCATACTGGGCCCGCGAGACTGCTTATCACGCACCACACCACTTGATGGGCTTAATGCAACCTATTAACCAACAAAAGTCTGGATGTGAAGTTTGCCAAACCCCTCCCATTCGTAATACTCTTTGATTTATGTTTTTGTATCAGTCCAAAGTCAAGCACTGGATTGGGATGAGATTGATTGTTCAATTTTTATCTTCTTAAGAGACATTAAGAGAGAATGTTGCACTGAAAAAAACTGTAATTACTCTTGTAAGAGCGAGAGTGGGATTAGTTGGTCATCCGCAACTGAAGTTTTTTTATTTATGGCAAGTCATTTTATGGCAAGTCCAGCCTAAACAGCAGCAGGGTGTGTGTGTAGCATGAGTGTAAACATGTGATATTATAATGTTGGCCACGCAACCACGTCTTGACAGCCAGTGGCCTTTGGGGTCACCCCTCCAGATCCTTCAATCTATCCCATCCATTTATACATTCACCCTCTGTCCTGACCCTGACCCCTGTCACGACACCCTGCACAGAGGTTTTCATCACGAGATAGAGAGGGTCGATAATGCCTTTCCACATCACAGTGGGGAGATGTCCCCATGCCTGTTGTGAGGAGCTGTCCCTTGTCTCTGGCCATGTGTGTGAGTATGCATTGAAGGGCGGGGTGGTCTGATGGTGCTGCGTCATTGAAGAGAGAAAAAAGAGAAAAGTGAGGATGCAAGGGTAATATGTATTTGATCCTAAGAGTATTCAAGTTTTAAGATATTCAAAAGAACATCAAATAGAAAAAAAGAAGGATAGTTATTGTTATATTGTTACATGTACTGAAAGAAAACAATAAGAAATAATCCAAAAATATATTAATGATAATAATAATGCTATTTATAAACTTTAATTATATAGCACTCTACAAAACAAAGATTGCTTTTAAAGATATAAATGGCAGACAAACAATGATAAAAACAATTAATTAGTTAAAAACAAATATATATATATATATATATATATATATATATAAGTTAAGTTCCACATGGAGTCTTTCCCATGTGAAAAACCTTTCTTATCAACCTATAGTGCATTCTGTATTTTGCGTTGACATTGAAGAAAACTTATATTATTATTATTATTATACAGTAAACGATGATGAAGGACTTCAGCTCTGGCCATCGAGTTTCTAATGAAAGAGAAAGCCAAGCATGAGGACTTCGACCAGGCTTCATGTGGAAAGAGCGATGCACAGACTTCATTTCAAGCAGAACAACAAGTAGTGCAAGTCTATTTGCGTACATTTTTTTATTATGTTGTGTTTATTGCTTGTTTTTTCCTGGCTGACAGACATTAAAAGGCCTTGACTTGGCAGCCTCTCCATGACTCGGCTTTTTGCTTACCAGTCTGTAGCCTCAGTCTTTAAAATGAGCCCAATCCCCTGCTTTCTGTTTGTGTTTCGTGTGAGTCATGTCTGCAATGCCATGTCTGGTCCTCAATTGTCTCGGCTGCAGTGCCTTTGCCTTTTGTAATGTCTCAAACGTGTGCAGCTGTAGTGGCTGCTGAGCCAAACTGCTGTCTAACTAATTACAATTTCCTTCTGAAAATTGCTCTGTTTGGTTCAAGATTGGAGCAACAAAACCTTTATTTTGTTTGCTATTAGCGCACCTATGCTTGTATGTCATTTTTTGTTTTTTTAAAGCATTTTACCATGCTTTATTTTTAGGATTTTTAATACAGTTGTGTTTTATCCACAACCAGCCTATATGCATTTTACTGCACATGCTTTTTCGCCCTACATCTTAGCTAGTTAACCAGACAAACTGATTGTGTGTGTGTGACAGCCTTGACTTACATCCTTCCCCTTTTTTTCCCAAACATGTCAGCTCACAAGGATGCGTCTTTGCCACACTTTGCGCTGCCATACGCTACATTTCCATGTCATGTTCGCGTGTGTCTTCCATTAGCTTTGTAGTGCCAACTCTAAAATACAGTAAGGCCACCAAGCCCAACTACTCTAATGTCTGCTCAGTAACTGCCTGCTTTGATTTGAAGCATACATCACTTGTGCTAATCTATTTGGATATAGATTGGCTTCTTTTTCAGGTAGACCAACAAATGGCATGTATGGTAAATGTCTTTTACATTTTTCTTTCAGGCTTGTGATGCCGTGTTGTGTTTTGGCTGCCATGACTGAAATAATGCTCGTTGCAGTATCCATAGTATGTGGTGACGGTCTTGATTCAAGAAAACATTGGTTATATTTGTGTGACGTCGGTTGCATGAGTGCATTGCCTTCTCTTTCAGTTAGACAAGTGTTATTTTTATTTGCTTTGTCTGTGATGCTGTGTTTCTCTGGCCGCTGTACCTTATTTCTGCTGCTGTGCTTTGCTTGCTCCAGTTCGGCTCCAGTATGTAGCCTTCTGTCTTTACAAGGAGAAAACCATGGTTATAGTCATGTGATGGTTGTGTTGTTGGCTGCCATCACTAGGCCTAAATGATTGCGATGCATCTTATTGTAGGTTGTTCTTGGAAAAGAAAGCAAATTTCAACATCAAATACTTTGTCAGGCTGCAAGTCATTATTTCCATCTGTGTTCAACTGTTAGTCTTGCATGTTTTCCAACCTGTACTGTTTTTTTCAGTTCATAGAATTTTATTTATTCAATAGAATGCAGTTTTTAATAATATTTTTGGCTATGAGTTTGACTGTATCCCTAATTTTTTTTTTTTTTACACGTGCCTTGAAATAATGTGGCAAAGCCATACAAGGATAAAGCTAATTTTATGCTCACGTTTGAGGCACCATTTAGTCTGTTACTTCCTGACCTCCATCATTCATCAGCTTGGCATCACATGAGATGTATTGATGGTTACAAACTGTTTCTATCATCAAGGGTTTATTTTGAGTAGCTAGAACAGCTAGTGCTTCCCCAGCAATTGACCTCTTCACACATCACCCACTATGTGGTCTGTCCTACATTTCTCTGCTAAGTCAAATTCTGCCCAATGCAAGTGACTTTTCAACAAATTGAGCGTGTACCGTGTGGGGAGACGTCCTCACTGTCAGGCACACGTTCCAAAAACTATTTTAGATTTTCATTCGAAATATATGTAACCTAGTGGGAGGGAGTTGTCACCACTGGAGCCACTAGAGGGCACTGTACTTTGGATGGGGCCAGTGGCAGGGAGCGAAGAAGGAAGTGGGCTCCGCTGTATCGGGTGACGAGCTGGTGACGGGTTGGTTGTTTTCCGTGTGAGTGAATATGTTTTAAATATTATTTCTTTACTAAACAATCGAAAGATGTTCATTTATATGAGGGTATAGAAGTCGGGAAATGTATTGTGTGACGCTAAATGCACCGTTAGGGAGTTAATTGGCCCGATGTTTACAGATTGTATTTACATGTGCTGAGTGTTCATGAGGAGAATGTAAAGATAATAATGTGTGTCATCTTAAGACCATCCTACAGGGATACATTCTGTTATTATCCATGTTCGAGCACATTTACTGCATGTCCATTGTACTGAAAATAATGTTTATTTTCGTTATGTATTGTGGTATGCTGCATGGTTTCTCTTTGTTAGTGGACCGGGTGTTTCATGTTAAGTTCAGAGTTAACTGTTTTGTATTGTTTGTTGTCTTTTATTTCTGTGTTAACAGAAGAACTACCTCTACAGTTATTTTTGCACTGTATTTTTACACTGAATGTATGCACTTGAATTATACACCGATTATTTGCACTTTGAGTTAGTTAGGTTTTCAAGTGAGATTCTATGTGCACCGTGTAAATGTACTGGACCATCTTTGTTAAATCTATTCTAAATTGAACATTCGAAATTAAATTAATACTACTCTAAATCCCTTAAGAGTAGTCGAGAAATAAAGATCCCTGAAGATAGTGTTGTGTCTGGTGTCTCAGTTCAAGTTACACCTGCCTACACATTTTGGTACCAGGAGTGGGGTCTCTAATTTGGAGTGTTTGACTAGGTTTGTAAAGTGCATAAATAACTGTAGCGGTAATGTGCGGTTCCGGTGCAACGTAACGGAGAGTCCTGCCTGGAGTTGCGTTGGAGAACGAGTGACCAGACGGCTGAGATCGGGAGTTCACAGAGGACGGAGAGGGAGAAGGTCGCTCCCTGAGAGGCATCCATCAGCCCCACCTCAGCTTACAGGTTTTCAAGTGACGGGAGTGGAGCTAAGTTTGCACAGAGACAGTCACCATGTCGGAGAGAGACAGTGAAGACGAGCAGAACGTCGGAGAAGAGACTGATGCTTTAGAACAATTACAAACACAGTTTTACGAACTGAGGGAGAGACATGACAAAGCCATGGAAGCTATTGACACATTAAATAAGGGTTCGAATAGGTCATATGTATATGTACCAAGAGAGCGTCAGATCCAGCCCTTTAGTGGCGATGCAGCCAAAGATGGTCGTTCTATTGATGAGTTTATTGAGGAGGTAGACCGTATAATCAAGGCCAGAGGTCAGAGTCCCGAAGACGGGGTTGATTTCATTCTATCTCTTTTAAGAGGCTCTGCCTTAGAGGAGGTCAGATTATGCACGGAGGGGGAACCAAAAGGGCCCAGTGAGTTGTTCACTTTGCTACGGGAGGCTTACGCAGAGAAACGTAGCGTAGCTCAGCTGTTACACACCTTTTTTGGTCGCCAACAAGGGGAGGGTGAAGATTTTCAGGAGTACTCGCATGCACTCTCCCACATTTTACGATTAGCCCTGAAACAGAGACCAGATGCTGTGTCCAATGCTAAGATAGCTGTCAGAGACCAATTTATTGAGGGTGTGCGAGATTCCTCTCTTAGAAGAGAGTTACGTAAAATGGTTAGAGAAAAGCCCCAGTCATCTCTCTTAGAGGTACGTGAAGAGGCCATTGCCTGGTCATTTGAAGACAAATCCTGTGACACCAAGGTTGCTAAGAGCAGACAGGTAGTGTGTGACAGTATCAGGGGAGAGGGCCAGGGCTCCCGTCATTCGCAGGAGAAGAATACAACTCTAGAAGACATTGTTAAGGTGGTCTCAGAACAGAGCAGGGCTATAGGGGAGCTGACTATTGCATTAAAAGAGGGCCTTGCTCTCAAGGAGAAATATAACAAAGATCAGGGTGGGAAGCCCAGACTAAGGCCCCAGTTTACAGAAGATGGGAAGCCCATTTGCTTCAAATGTAAAGGGGAGGGACACATCGCAAGGGAGTGCACGTGGCGTAGACCAGAAAATCATCCCACCACCAACAATGCTTCTATTCAGGAAAACTAGCCACCTCGGACGCCAAGAGCCAGGCAATCCGAGGTGAGACTAAAGGCTCCAAGACTTTTAGCCGTGAACAATTTCTTGAGCGCGCAGTTGGTGAGTGTCGGGAAGTTGCAGTCCAGATTAGTGGCGTTCCAGTGAAGTGCCTGTTGGATACAGGGAGTCAGGTTAGCACTATTTCGGAGTCTTTCTTTAGGAAGCACCTGCTAGGGAAAGAAGAAGATGTGTTCCCTGCAGCCAAGTGGCTCAGGTTAACTGCAGCAAACTCTTTGCCGATTCCTTACATGGGTTATGTTGAACTGGATATGGGAGCCATGGGGTTAAACATACCAGAGTGTGGTTTTCTAGTTGTCAAAGATCCAGTCCCAGAAGAGTCAGGTACCGAGAACAAAGAGTTAAAACCACAAACGAAGAGTTTTCAGGATTCAGTTCCAGGTCTCATTGGTATGAACATAATTAAGAGATGCAAGCAATTGGTTACGGCAGAGTTTGACACTACCCTTAAGGGAGAGCTTGATCCAGACTGGAGGGAAGTATTTCAGCGCGTACAGACGTGTGTGGTAAAAGAGAAAATATCGGCAGCTAGGATAGCAGGCAGAGATTCAGTACGTATACCAGCTTGTTCTGTTGCCACGGTTTATGCAAAAGGACTGCAAACAGAACCTGATGATAGCACCTACATGGTGTTGGAACCAGCTAAGACACCCTTGCCAGGTGGTCTTGTGGTAGTGCCCACTTTGATAGAGGCTACTAGGCGGGTGTTCCCAGTGCAGGTAGTGAACTTCTCACAGGAGGATGTATGGTTGCAGCCCAGGACCAGGTTGGGCACAGTGTCTCCGGCGGAGTGTGTTGAAAATGACCAGACAGAGGTGCGCTTCCAGCGTATCTCAGCTGAGCAGGAAGAGGTGACTGTTGACCAGAAAGAGAAACCAAAAGCAGACAATGACTTTCAGTCAATACTGGACCGGCTGCACATAGGTGGTACAGAGGAGGAGCAGGCTAAGCTCGCTGTGCTTTTAGCTCAGTATGCAGATGTGTTTGCTGCTCAGGATGAGGACCTAGGTTACACAGACCGGGTTAAACATGAGATCCATCTGGTGGATGACACACCCGTAGCCCAGCCCTACCGCCGTATACCCCCTACACAGTATAGCGAGGTCAGGGAACACATCGCGCAACTTCTAAAGAAGGGTGTTATCCATGAAAGCACGAGCGCATATGCTTCACCGGTGGTCCTAGTCAGAAAATCGGACGGTAGTCTACGGCTATGCGTGGACTACAGGAAATTAAACTCAAAAACCAGACGAGACGCTTTTCCTTTGCCTCGCATTGATGAGTGTTTTGATGCCCTGCATGGTGCAAAGTTCTTTTCGACCATTGACCTTGCTAGCGGGTACCATCAGGTTGCAGTACATGAGGATGACAGGCAGAAAACGGCCTTTACAACACCATTTGGGTTGTACGAGTATTCTCGGTTGCCTTTCGGAGTGTGTAATGGACCAGCAACTTTCCAGCGACTGATGCAGGCAACAATGAGTGACTTGGTTCTGCAAATCATGCTTGTGTATCTGGATGACATTTTGGTGTACTCGCAGTCTTTTGAAGACCATCTAGTGAGGCTGGAGAAGGTTCTGCAGAGGCTGAAGGAGACAGGACTCAAAGTCAAGGTAGAGAAGTGTCATTTTCTGCAGTCTGAGGTACGTTTCCTTGGCCACCAGATATCAGCTGAGGGCATTGGGACCGACCCGGATAAGATAGCTGCAGTGCAGCAGTGGGAAGCCCCCACTACTGTCAAGGACTTAAGATCATTTTTAGGTTTCTGTAGTTATTATAGGAAGTTCATAGAGGGGTTCTCTCAGCTGGCAGGCCCACTACATGATGTTGTAAATACGTGCATCAGAAACAACAGTCCATCCAGGTCCAAACAGCTGTTTGGAAGTTTATGGACAGCAGAGTGTCAGGAAGCTTTTGATCTGTTGAAGGAGAAACTCACCAGTGCTCCTTTGTTAGGTTATGCTGATTTCTCTCTTCCCTTCACTGTTGAGACGGATGCCAGTAGTTTGGGATTAGGTGCTGTCCTGTATCAGCAGCAGGGTAAGAGGAAAAGAGTGATTGCCTATGCCAGTCGGAGGCTGCGTAATGCAGAGAAAAACGATCGTAACTACAGCAGTATGAAACTTGAACTGCTTGCCCTTAAGTGGGCGGTTTCAGAGAAATTTAGAATAGATTTAACAAAGATGGTCCAGTACATTTACACGGTGCACATAGAATCTCACTTGAAAACCTAACTAACTCAAAGTGCAAATAATCGGTGTATAATTCAAGTGCATACATTCAGTGTAAAAATACAGTGCAAAAATAACTGTAGAGGTAGTTCTTCTGTTAACACAGAAATAAAAGACAACAAACAATACAAAACAGTTAACTCTGAACTTAACATGAAACACCCGGTCCACTAACAAAGAGAAACCATGCAGCATACCACAATACATAACGAAAATAAACATTATTTTCAGTACAATGGACATGCAGTAAATGTGCTCGAACATGGATAATAACAGAATGTATCCCTGTAGGATGGTCTTAAGATGACACACATTATTATCTTTACATTCTCCTCATGAACACTCAGCACATGTAAATACAATCTGTAAACATCGGGCCAATTAACTCCCTAACGGTGCATTTAGCGTCACACAATACATTTCCCGACTTCTATACCCTCATATAAATGAACATCTTTCGATTGTTTAGTAAAGAAATAATATTTAAAACATATTCACTCACACGGAAAACAACCAACCCGTCACCAGCTCGTCACCCGATACAGCGGAGCCCACTTCCTTCTTCGCTCCCTGCCACTGGCCCCATCCAAAGTACAGTGCCCTCTAGTGGCTCCAGTGGTGACAACTCCCTCCCACTAGGTTACATACTCCCCTGCTAAAAAAGTCCACGTCCTCGGGGACTTAACTCATCGTTCTAACTTCTTTCACTGCTTCCCTGAAGAATGCCGCACCCATGCTGGTCAGCAATTGGGACAACACATCAGGACTGAGTGAAATGGCATTACATGCTGATTTCGGGACATGGTGAGGGTTTGAGTGTACTCCTGCATTTGCTCTCAGAGTCTTTCGAGGTGCTGGAACAGGAGCAGTTGTCTCCACATCCCCGCTAGAACAGCTTCCGGTAGTCAGAACAGGTGTTTGTACCTTAGTTTCACTCTCAGGAGATTTCACGTTTACTGGTTCAATGCCACCTCCAGACTCTGTGTCCCCTTGATCATAATCTCCAGGGACATCAACTCTCGCTACCCCCGAGCACAGGTTTGGACAAGGAACTTCCTCCAGCACTACATACTCAGGATCTACATAGGCTGGGACAGACTCAGAAAGGGCATAAACAGGTGTCAAGGTAGGGGCACTTGCTCTCTCTCTCCTGGGAGCAGGGAGAGGACCTACACAAGGTCTAAGATTTGTTCTATGGACCCTTTTTACCGGACCACCCTCCACAGGCTCTACAGCATGAGTAGTACCTTGTACCTCTACTACCCTATGAACAGTAGGCCCCCACGCGTCTTGGATCTTATTCCTGCCCTGAGGCCGGTGGCGAAGGTACACCAACTGACCCACATCCACTGGTGGACAGTAAACTTTGCGTTTGTCCAATTCAACTCTTTCCGCTGCTTTCTGCTCAGCATATTCTTTAGCTCTAGCATGGGCTTCCTTAAGACGCTCCTGATGCACTATTAGCCAATCATGTTTCTTGTCTTGCACTTGCTCCTGCCCTAGTAGAGCATCCACAGGTAAGTGTGGATGCACCCCAAAAAGTAGGTAGTACGGTGTGTAACCAGTAGTCGCATGAGGCGTCACGTTGTAGGCATGAATTAACTCTGCTAAGTGCTCAGGCCAACGCCGTTTCTTCTCTGGTGGAAGAGTACGCAAGAGATCATGGAGTGTCCTATTGTATCTCTCACATTGTGCATTTCCCTGGGGATGATGAGGTGTTGTTCGGGTTTTCTTTACACCATATAGTTTGCATAACTCTGCAACTATTTCGCTCTCAAAGTTTCGGCCCTGGTCTGAATGTAGCCTCTCGGGCACACCATACTTCATAAACCACTCCTGGAGGAGTATCTTAGCAGTAGTGTTAGCTTTCTGATCACGGGTAGGAAAAGCTTGGGTGAACTTTGTGAACACATCTGTCACAACCAAAACATTCTCTCTGCCATCTGAAGCAGGCTCTAAAATGGTAAAGTCTACAGCAACCACCTCCAGGGGCCGTGTGGCCAAAAATGCCTTCATAGGAGCATGTATCTTGGGCTGGGGCATTTTGGTAAGGACACATCTCCGACATTTTTTAACCCACTGTTCGACGTCGTCATACATGCCCACCCAGAAACACCTCTGTTTCAGAAGGTTTTGTGTTCTTTCTATTCCCTGATGCCCCATCTGATCATGCACACTCTCTAGGACTGGTTCCCTCAAACAGGTGGGTAGCAGGAGTTGGTTACATTCACCCACATGAACATCATCAATCACACGATAGAGTAAGTCATCAATCTCCTTGATTCGGCACCACTGCCTAAATAAGGAGACCACCGGCTTGGCTAACTTTGTCCTCTCCTTAAAGTTGGGTTTTTGTTTCTTTTCCCAAAACTGCCTGAATGTACTGAGTATGGGGTCTGTGTTTTGAAATTTGCGAAGCTCTTCCTTAGAGTAACCCGGCAAGGTGGGGATGTTACTCTGCCAGTCACTCCCATCAGTACCTTGCACGGCCTCTGAGGCACGTACTTGCCTCACTCTACAGCACTTGATCCCTGCAGCTCCTAGTTCTGGCCCTAAAGCTGTTCCCTTCCTCGCATTGCAGATGGCTACACATCCATCAAAATCTAAGTCATCTGGGTACGGTTGGGGCTCCCCCGCTAACGGCTGCCTAGAGAGGGCGTCTGCCGCAGTGTTACAGCGACCTGGCCGGTACTTAACCTCAAAGTCAAACACTGCTAACTGAGCTACCCAGCGCTGTTCGATGGCGCCCAACCTAGCTGTATTAAGGTGGCACAAGGGGTTGTTATCAGTGATGGCAGTGAATTTAGAGCCTAGGAGGTAACCTCTAAATTTCTCTGAAACCGCCCACTTAAGGGCAAGCAGTTCAAGTTTCATACTGCTGTAGTTACGATCGTTTTTCTCTGCATTACGCAGCCTCCGACTGGCATAGGCAATCACTCTTTTCCTCTTACCCTGCTGCTGATACAGGACAGCACCTAATCCCAAACTACTGGCATCCGTCTCAACAGTGAAGGGAAGAGAGAAATCAGCATAACCTAACAAAGGAGCACTGGTGAGTTTCTCCTTCAACAGATCAAAAGCTCCCGACACGGACTGCTCTCCCAACCTCATGATGAGCTGCAAGGTTTGTGACTACCTGTCCATTGTCCTGTGAAAGCAGACGCGGCTGTTATAAGTCACTTAACTTGTGATATTGGATTTTTATTTTATCGTTTTTTTTTTCTGTTTTGTGAAATAAAAACTTTTTTTGTTGTTTAAAAAAAAAAAAAAAAAAAAAAAAAAAAAAAAATAACTGTAGAGGTAGTTCTTCTGTTAACACAGAAATAAAAGACAACAAACAATACAAAACAGTTAACTCTGAACTTAACATGAAACACCCGGTCCACTAACAAAGAGAAACCATGCAGCATACCACAATACATAACGAAAATAAACATTATTTTCAGTACAATGGACATGCAGTAAATGTGCTCGAACATGGATAATAACAGAATGTATCCCTGTAGGATGGTCTTAAGATGACACACATTATTATCTTTACATTCTCCTCATGAACACTCAGCACATGTAAATACAATCTGTAAACATCGGGCCAATTAACTCCCTAACGGTGCATTTAGCGTCACACAATACATTTCCCGACTTCTATACCCTCATATAAATGAACATCTTTCGATTGTTTAGTAAAGAAATAATATTTAAAACATATTCACTCACACGGAAAACAACCAACCCGTCACCAGCTCGTCACCCGATACAGCGGAGCCCACTTCCTTCTTCGCTCCCTGCCACTGGCCCCATCCAAAGTACAGTGCCCTCTAGTGGCTCCAGTGGTGACAACTCCCTCCCACTAGGTTACATATATAAAACCTACTCCGGCATCTTAAAACGCCCGTCAACGATTTATAAAAGAAAACATGACTCTTGCTGACGTCATCTTGCACCTTTTCATGCTCATCTAGTCATCTGGACAGAAAGACAGAACAAAAGGTGAGGCTGAGCTGCCAGTCTTTGAGCGATGTTTGGACAATGACCGACTTGCCCCACCCACCATGGATGTCTCTGGTGCAGAGGTATTTTATTTTATTTTTTAATTTTTTTAAAGCAGCCCAACCATGATTTATGTTTGGGCAATACGTTAGCCTTGGTCATTTTGTTGCGTTCAACCCGTCGCCATGTACTGAGTCTTTGGCTAGGCCTGGAGAGATGCATCTTGTCACCGCTGTTTTCTGAGGTACTTCATCTGAGCTTTTGTTTGATCTGCTGACATGTCGCCTTCCTAAAGCCTATCAATACACAGATTATAGCTGTCCCTGGGAAATATATTCTGTATTATAGTGTCTGTGGCTCTTGAGTGTCAAGAGTGGCTTAAGTCTTTTTAGTCTATATCACAAAGTTTGCAGTGCATGACTATCATATAATGTTAAGAAGCAATTAGTTGAGCCTGCCACGTTTTTATCATATTTGTTACACAGATTTTTATTTTTTATTTTAATCAACCAACGATGATGACAACAACAGAGGACGTAAACACCCATTCATAAAACCTGGAAAGAAAGTATATTCCAAATGAATTTCAACTGTAAAGACATTTACATTATACTGTTAGTGACCGTGGTTAACATTTAATACAGAAATACATATTTATAATAGGCATTGTGCTAAATGCTCAGTTCACATGTTTGTGTTCCTTGTGAGAAAACTGTTTATTAGTCATTATTGGAAAAATGAATGAAAAAGAATACTGTTGAACCTTTTTCTTCTGGGCCATGGCTGCAAGTCGATGGTCTGAATGCTAATTGACTTATTTACATCCACTAATAATGAGCATGTTGGATGCCTTGGCTTAGGTGGTGATTATTATTGCCTTTGGAGCTGATACTGCTCAGGTTGATGCAAAATAAATGAAGGACTCGCTTCCAAAAATACTTAATTATTCTTACCCGTCTGCTACAATTACATTTTTCCAGCAATAATTGAATAGGAATGTTTACCAACAGAGAGTTCAGAGAGTGCACTACAGCAACGAGAACAATTTCAGGCCGGCGAAGCAGGAGGTGGCTGGGTGGGAGATGTGTGTGTGCAGCGACAACACCACACACGAGGTGTCCGTCTCACAATTATGAGATCAATCCCTGTTAGAATCATGTCATGAACCCAGGGGGAAGTTTTAGAGCCTTAGCTTATTCAGCACTGCGAGGCAACACACTCAGCACAACATAGCCCCCCATGTCCTGGCAAGCTAATACATTTTTATTACTTGTGTCAGGCCATTTTAAAGGTACCACACTATGCAAATGATGAAATCATCCCCGGGTATATTTTCTTGCTGACAGTTTGGAGAAAAGCTCAGTCATATTGATCTTTTTTTTTCTTCTTTTTTTAAAGCTCCTGGCCCGAGGTTAGAACTATTCCCCCCCACCCCTCCCCTCATATGCACTGTATCTAAAGCATAGGACTGTTTATTAAGTGAGTAGTGTAAGCCAGGTCTGCACCCAGACAGTGAAAAGTATATTTAAAGAGATGTAACAGATGAAGGCTGGAGAACGAAAGGAATGCCGCCTGCAGATTCAACAATTTCAATCAGGTTGCAACAAATCCCAACCTGTTGCCATTTGCTGTGGAGATGCAGTTGGCGGTCGGGTAGGTGGTGCGTGGTTCTTAATGGTGGTCGAGTCTGAAAAGAAAATGGCCAGATCGGACTTCCTATTACTTATGTTTCCCTCCACTCTCAGCCCAAGCTAATGGGATGTGCCTCTCACTGAACAATAGTTCCATTAAAAAGCCAAAGTCTGAAACACGAAGTTGAACACCCAACCATTCAAACTGGCAAGTCAAGCTGAGAGGTGGAATTTCAGCGGCTTGAGATTTAAAAAAAAAGTGGTGAAGAATGAGACGAGAAGGAGAGTAAAAAAATAAAATAAAATAGACGGAGGGAAAAAAACGAGGAAGCACAGAGGTGGCAGGAAGTCAAAGTGGCAGTTACACTGTAAATAAGATCTCCCCACAAGGTGCTTAACTCTGGACTGCCTTTGTCTGGCCTTTAATAGCTTACTGGGCTGAGAGAGACAGATTAGAGCAGAACTGCAGGGACACAGAAACATAGGCTTTGTCTACAGATGGGATTTATCTCCCACCCTGGGTCTGAACTTTGTTTTCCTCCGGGCCTCCGCTGTGTTGACTTGTAAAACCTGAGTTGTGACTTAATTCCTGCCGCCTACTGAGTTTGAATCATTATCACCTCAAAGAGATTCTCTCAACTCCGGTAACCGGTATACTCTAAATCGCGGCAATCGCCTTGTCCAGACTTGATGGACGTTGTTTAGTTTTTGAACTTTTGTAACTTTTATTGAGATGCGTTTTTCTCTGTTGAGGCACTGCAGCACAGAACGAAGCAGGCTCATTAATCAAAGTGCAGCCTAAAGGGAAAACATACTCGGCTACATTAATTTTCACAGCAGAGTGGCTGAGGGAAATGATTAATATATTATCTCAAGGAAACAGGTTAAGAAGCCCTGATTACTGTCATATTACAGATCAATGAGAAAGTTATACTTGAAATGGGCGAAAACAAGGAAATGTACAAAATATTAAAAAATAGCGTTGTTCTCCATTCTCTTTAAATAATAAATAACGCTTTTTCCAGAATGTACACAGCCGTCGAGCATAAGGTTGAAAAAAAAAAAGAAGGGGGGAGGGGGGTGTCATTTACATAATACACCTCACATTTAAAATCAGGTGTCGTTAATAATGAGCACTTGTGTTTGAAGGAGCTCTTCATTAGTGCGGATGGGGAAGTGATTGCCCGCGCTTTGATGTGACTTCACACGGCAACGCCGGATCGGGGTGGCTAATGAAGTTCTGAAAACGACCGCCGAGTTCAGTGAGCGCCGGCACTTCTTTTGACATTAAAAACTTAACAGGAGACCCTAAAGTCCCTTTGATGCGACTCGCCCAAGTTTAAGGGAGCTTTTTGATACACGGTTGAAGGAACCTTAATATGAGGCCAACGACACTGCGCGAACAAATGGAACCCGCGTCGACTCCAACTGGCACTGCTTCGTACTTCAAGGCTGACTTGAGACCTGCATGGTGCGTTCAAATTGTCAGCGCGTCCATTGATGAGCGAGTGAGACGATCCACAGGAGGCTTCACCAATTGAACCTCGTGTCACTGTAACTGTAATTTTTTCCATTAACGTCACCCGCTTCCATCACTCTCTGACAGCATTCCGCCTGTTTTGACGACTCCCCTCATTTAATTTGTCAGACAAAAAAAAAATTTGATCGGCACACGTTTCTCGAACTGGTCTCAGCAGCAAACAACACGGGCACCTGCGCGTGCTTTGATGGCGGTATGCTAATTAGCTGCCGCATGAGCGGATGTTCCTTCCGAAAGAGCGGAGAGCCTAATTAATTTTCAGATTCGAGCTTTGATGTGTCTAATTGCTCTAAGCTTCTCAACTTCATTAGTCAGCGAGCTCCCTCGGTGGACGGTGGAGTCGGGTCCCTGCGGTTACAGAGGAGAGATTTACCTGTGTATTTTTAGGCCCTGTTATTATTAGATGCACAGTTGCTGCTGCATCTCAGACGACTCTAAAACCAATAAGAAGCTTCGTGGATTGAAATTGTCCTTTCCCACACAAACTGAAATAAACTCGTCGACAGTCTGGGTTTGCTTTTCAAATCGTCTTGAAAGGCGCAGTTCGAGTCTAAAGGACAACAATGACGCCTCAAAGTGGATCTGTAAAGGTTGGGGTGACCTTACTTTCCATCTGTTTTCCCAAGAGATTTCATATTACATGCCCCCCTTGTCTGTGTGTGCTGTGTTCCGGTGCCATTTCCCCCCAGTTTCCCATTTGTTCCTGAATAGGATGTTACATGAGGTAATACACTTACTCCATTGTGTCTTGGCATTTCAGTTTTAGATTTACATGAAGAAAGGACCTCTTTGCAATGTGCAACATTAATGTTTGTATAGTTTTGGGGTATCAAATAAGATTATGGGTTTTTAAGGAGCTAATTTCTTGCCTCAACCCAAGTTAATGAGTTTTGATTTATTAGAAATGTCAGCTCTGATTTTAAGTCGAGATGAATAAAAAAATCCCTCGATCATATTGTGCACTTTTTTTTAACAATATTATATATATATAAAAAAAAAAAAAGTGATTCTTTCAATCGAAATCCAATCACTTTTGCTTTTAAGATGAGAGCAAATTCGGGGAGGGGTGACGAGGCAGATGTGTGTGGAGCCGTCACCCTCTGTAGCTCTTATACACAAACATTGAGAAATATGAGAAAAGACGGTTATGTTTTTTCGGATTGTCCGTCTGTCCTGTTCGGTGCATTCTCGTGAACCATCGGGGACGCCCGGAGGGAATTTCCACGTAATTGGACCTAAAGGCCCACTCGGACTCTCAGATGAACTGATGCGATTTTGGAGGTCCGAGGTCAAGGTGGCAGCGACCTCCCGTTCACCTTCTGAATCACTCGTTTTTAAATGTCCACTTGCACTAAAGGTTTTTAAATACAAAGTCAATGGATCAATATTGTTTTTCCCTCTGGTGTCGGTAATTGCACTCTGTGTATGCTAATAGGCAGTTTCACATGTGTAATTTGCCAAACTCATGGAATTTCCAACCATTAAAACTCCACAAAAATCATATCTAATTAACAATCTGTTACCTGCATTTTTAACAACAATCTAACAATATTGAGGTAAAAGGTTACTCATGCAGATTTCTGTATATTTCTGTATATATATATATATATATATATATATATATATATATATATATATATATATGTATATATATGTATATATGTGTATATATATGTATATATGTATATATATGTGTATATATATATATATATATATGTGTATATGTATATATATATATATGTGTATATATATGTATATATATATATGTATATGTATATATATGTATATGTATATATATATATATATGTATATGTATATATGTATATGTATATGTATATATATATATATATATATATATATATATATATATATGAGTTGATCACCCAGTTGCAGCAATCCGAACATAGTTGACATTCAGAGGATGTGCATGCCAACGGGCACACTGGAATATGTTCTCATCATTGCTGCCAGATGGAGTGATACAAATGACACCTCATTACCTGAGACAATATTGATTGTAGGGGAGTTTTTTGTCAGGCCGTGTTTCTGCCTTGTGTTCTTCAAAAAACAGATATTTTGAGTGTGATTAATCATTCAGGGGACATGTTGCAGAAATGCTTTGATTGGTTATAAGTGAACATCACTCATTGTCTTGCACGTCCTAATAATACCTCTCCTCTCCCTCTGTCACCGTGATTTGAATACTGCTCTGCTTTCTTAAGACATTTGGGCGCACCTATTGCATGTTCTGTATGAACTGACACACATTTAAAAAAAGAAAAGAAAGAAAAGGTCAACCATAAACAACCTCATTAAAGTGGCCCGTGTTTGCTCGGCCAAATAAGAACATTGGTTAGGGGGATCGATTTCATACATGATACCCTAAAGAGAAATAAGTTGAATAGTGCTGGCATGTGAGTTTTTGGGAATGACAACATTTGGCCTCATTAGTGAGCTCCTCGGTGATGTGTGCCGGGCGTCGGAGCTCGGGGACTTGCTGACTCGTAAAAAAACACCTTTCCTCTCCTCGCTTTTTGATTTTCCCCTTCTCTGAGCCCGTTTAGCACCTTTTGAAAACTCCAAGAGAGCGATTGTCCTCATCAGTTTACCTGCTTGAAAGTGCAGGGTCATTTTCGGCAAAGAGATAAATAATTGGCTTCTGGCTTCCTGTCTTTGCTGTTGTATTATCATCATTTTATTAATAAATGGGTTTCGCAGGGATACGGCACGGGGGACTATTGTTGTTTTTGTAGATATTCAGCAAATATTATTGCCTCTGCAGAACACACTCTGCTTATTTACATGGGATAATAAAGAGCCATATTTTTCACGCTACTGTCCTAGAGGCAGAATTGTCTGGCTAGAAGACACACAGACACACACGCACGCACACAATTAACCTACACTGTTCTACTCAAGTTCATTATATTGAGCCTATACTTCTTCAGTTTTAGCATGTTAATGACACAAACTTTTTTTTTTTTTTACCTCAGGGCAATCTCGTGCCACGATTAGAAACAAATTTGCCTCCAAAAGGCCACGGTCATTATTAAATACACTAGGGCTGCGGTGAAATATTTATTTTTCTTGCCTAGGAAGGTTCCTACCTGAGTGAAATGACCCAGAAGTATCTACAATAAGTGAGGGGGGTTACGTTCTCTAAATGCTAAAGAAAAGTGCTTCAGTGCTACCTTTTCCGACCTGTGGTGTCAGACAAAGGTCATTTTTTTGGACTATTCGACCGTAGCCTAAGAGTTTGTTTGGTAAAACGCTATCACTATTTGTTTAGCTCATTAAAAGCCTTTTGGTACTGACGATCCATAATTCTGTCTCATTTCTGACACATTAAATTCAGGGCCCACATTTTGATTGATGCTTAACAAACAAGAGAGGGGGAAGTCTTCTTCAGCAGCTTGTTGGACAATGTTGAGATGCTGTTCATTCTGTACACATGACTTGCATCTGTCCATCCGGGGAGAGGGATCCGATGTGAGGTCCTGGGACAGGGATGTCAACTTCTATCTGAGGTAAAAATGAAGTCATCATCACTCATACAACCCACAGAATAATGTACGAGAAGATAGTCATTTTATTTAATGCAACGACCCAAGAATGTCTCACGGATGAGAAAGACAATTGAGAATCAGGTCGTCATCTTCATTATATTCATACTCTGGAGACTTGCCCATGTCAGGTATTATATGTGTCTAATGTATATCTGTGGATCTTCACACCACGTTCATTTTGCTTACCATTCCAGAGTGTTGAACATAACAAAAGAACTGACAGTTAAACCCCAAGTATGCCTTTGCAACCATCACAATGCTCAGCAGGCCTGTCAGGCCTTTCAAGGTTTTAGCTTTTTCCAAAACCAAAATGGATCAGCAATTTGAGTCTTTTTTTCTAATACTTATCATACTTATCATACTAAGACTAACCAGCTCTACCTTGCCATACAAGAATTATATCTGTGTTTCTGTTTCTTCTCCGTGGATCATCAGCTGGTGAGGATGCTGACTGGGAAGTCTGGAGCTATCAGTGCATGTTTAGGTTCTCCGAAGGAACCGTTTTTTTTTTTTTTTAAATTACAGAGCATTGCTAGAAGAAAATGATTTACCGTGAGAGAATGTAATGCTTGACGGTAACAAAGGGGGGTGGGGGGGGGGGGGGCCTTGCAAATGGTCCGTTGTGTGTGCTTTGAGGCTGCAAACATATTCCTGGAGTTGGACTTAATTTAAATTAAACAAGGCTGGATCAAGACTACAGTTATCTGGCTGATACACTGTGACACTTGATAGAAAACCAATGATACCATCAACAGTGTGAGTGAGAATTCAAATTTAATAGAAAGTCAAATGTATGCACATGCCCGCAGTCAGGCTTTTTCAGTTCACTGCACACTGTCTGTCTGCTTAGTTGCGTATTTACATTCCAAAACGCTGGCACTCATTAATTAAAGAGGAGACCAAAGTTCCCTGCCAGGGTTACGTTGGGGCCGATCCGTCCCACTAAACCATTTCTATCTGCCCTTGGCTGTCTAGGTGAAGCAGAATGAGGGAGAATCTCCATATCGCGTTCGTTCTTGTCAACCTATGGGCAAACGTTCAACCAGCACCGTCATATATTTGCATTATAATGAGCTGTACACAAGCATAAAAAGTATTTTTCAGCGAGAGTAAAATGCACCACAGAGACGAGTGTAAACACTTGTGTGTGTCTTTGTAAATGGTTCATTGTGGTGTTGGATATTTTATTCCCATGTGGATTTGTTGTCTTGTCTGTGTGTGTGTGTGTGTGTGTGTGTGTGTGTGTGTGTGTGTGTCCTTACCTTTCTTCATGGCGGTAGTGATCTGTATGTATGTGCGTGCGTGTGCGTCTGTGTGTGTGTGCGCACTCTGGGGAGAGATGTTACAGACAGTGGCAGTGACATGCTCAGAGCTTAAGTACATTGGAGTTGCACAAATTGAGCATGACAAGCTGCAGACAGAAGATGGTTGGCACAAAGCAGCCGTGCAAGAGTTTACATTGCAAAAATAAAAAGTGATGCCTCTTCTAAAAACTTTACTTAAAAGATTGAAACAAATGTTAAGCTAAGCAGATGCATAATACAATTCATCCAAGGAAGAACATAAATTACCTCTCCAGGCAAACGAGATGCTGGACTCCATTCTTAACTGTCAGGTTTCAAAGATACATTAGTAAAAGCACGAACTTTAGACTTTGCTTAAAAAGGCGCATATCATATTTTGTACACTTGTTTAACAAACAATAGGAGGCATCTCTCGTTATAATACAATCCAGTAAATACGAAGGCCTCAAAAATTACCATGAAATGTAATCAACACCTCTCTGACAGTCAACAAATTCAGCCTTTCAGATTCATTGCAGTGCTGCCACAATATTTGTACCCAGAGCACATTTGAGATGTATTCATAGATACCTAATTTGTACCAAAAAAAATCACATTGGAAATCAAATGTACAATATCCAACTCACTTGTTATAAATGTAATATAATAATTCATACTGACTGCAACTTTGAGTTCCTGTCTCATTGCCGGTGTTACTATGGCTACATTGTCACCGGCACTATAGTGATTAGCATTCTGTGGCTTTTACTCATTGGAAATGTGTAAAGTCACATTCAAACAACTAATCACACGCGCACCACCCCGCTGTAACGCCGTTAAAAGCTGCACATTTTGTGCCACACTTTTTGTTTTGTCACAACCAAACAAAGGGTATTCATAACAAACGATAACGTTACACCCGGAGCAAAGACATTCATGAATTCGTAATTGTAGGACCACCGTTGTTTTTGTGTCTGATGTCTGATGTGATGTTCAACTCATTAAACATTCTCAGCAGAGAGCTGGGGTCGTGTGCATGTGTGCACTTTGCAGTGTTATCTCACAACTGGCAGACAAATGGAACACCGGCTTGTGTTTTACAAACATTATGCAAAGGTTGTAATTAACGTTCAACATCCACGATAGACATCGGATAGCTGGTGAAGCACAAAGATTTCCCCTCACTTTTATTTGGGACAAATCCTATTTTCATAATGTACATATTCTTTGACATGAGATGTTTAGGACATTTATTTTCTAAGCTCAAGCCTGGCAGTGGGGTCGAGTACAACTTGTGCGGTGTTGCCATGATAAGGTCTTAACATGTCGTCAAGCAGTCGTGACAGGAGTCAGTTCTGCAGGTTTTTCACTGTTTTTAATTAAACAAACACAAACGAACTGAACACGGAGCTCCGTTTCACTCCTCCACTTCTGTTTTTACTTTAGAGTAGCGGATTGCACATTCACTGTTTCTCGCTCCCGTCTCTTTGCCGTCCTATCAGAGCTGTAATGACGTCCATTGTTGTGTAAAAAGCCACTCGATGCAAATGGAACAATGCATATGGGTGTTTTGCTAATTAGTTTACAGTGATGCCAGGGAGGTGACATGCTTAGATGAATAGCTTGCAAAACCTCAAACTGTTGACATACCTGTAAGGTGCCATCCCTATCATGTTGGAAAACACACAAGCTCTGACATCACAGGCTGTATTTAAGGTTGCTTAAGGTACGGCATGGAACAGGTATGTGGAAATAGAAATGCACAATACATCCATGTGTCTTCCGCAAAAACATCTACTAACCGTCACATGTTTGCATGTTCTGGGTAGATCAGGTGGCAATCAGGTGTAAATAAAGCTAAGTGTAGATCTGTCCGGGATGCATCTTTGCATCCATGTACAGTGCGTTTACTTCTGTGATACACATTTGTTTTATTCTAATCTTGTTCTGCTAGTGGGGGGGGGGGGGGGGGCTCGTTTCTCACAGTTCCTCTTTTTTTTCAAAAGAGTGTCGAACATCTCTGGTGTTTTGCAATAAATTCCCCGCTAAGCAGAAGATCGGCGACAAATCAGGCAGTAGAAGAAGTGTTTTTATCGTCTTCACGTTTGCTGGCATACTTTGGACCTCGTGTTCAGACAACATTCACTAATCTCCTTCAGTGATGAATGAACACGCATTACACTCTTCAATTGAGTTGCAAATGGAATGAGCTTTCGGTGTCAGCGTGTCAGCTTTTGCATAACCCC
Source organism: Cyclopterus lumpus (assembly GCF_009769545.1). Taxonomy (NCBI): domain Eukaryota; kingdom Metazoa; phylum Chordata; class Actinopteri; order Perciformes; family Cyclopteridae; genus Cyclopterus; species Cyclopterus lumpus. The sequence goes on along the minus strand of NC_046983.1, from coordinate 6,326,661 downwards.
AGACTCCGCAGGTCACTGGACAATACTTTAATTGCCTGTGTTACTCTAACTGTCCAGGTGGCCAAGCTATTTGCTTTTTTTTTTCGATTAGTGAACTTGAAGAAAACTTCGGGGCAAACGTAGCAGGCCGTACGCAATCATAAGCTGCTTTTTTATTGTTGCACCCTTGTTTTTCCCACCCAGTTATTATTTTTCGCCTGATAAAGAAATACAAGTTATCAAGCAGCCTTCACATTGGCAGCGTGGCCCAAAGCGGATTTTCTTTAAATATATATATTTATTTTTTTGTAAGTAAGTGTGCATGGCCCGTAGAGTGCGATTAGCGATAGATATGAAGATGGAAAGAAAGGGAGGAGAAAGATACATCTTTAAAAAGAATGTGTTGTGAGCTGAAAATGGAGACTGCTGCACAGAAAATAGATATCTGTGGCGCATCAGCGTCAAACGTTACACTGCCGGGTGTGAACCTGCAGCTCATCCAGGCGATTTTCATTTCCCATTGACACTCAAAAGATAATGAGCTTATAGATGTTTTTTAAGATGTATTTTTGCTCATGTCTGTGGCAGGGATTATAGTTTGGAGTTAATAATGCTTGTCTCTTGCTTTCACAAACAGAGCCTGGTGGAGAAAAAACTCACTTGACAGTGTAAAAAGCCTGCAGATGCCACGTTATTTCCACACAATGTTCTTCAACTCATGCCGTGATTAACTCTTCACATATCCCATAGCTGAGACGTTTCTTGTGATTGTGTTATGAATATTGAAGAAAATGAACAATAGGCTTCAAAAACCTCCACCTTATTATTCCGAAGTATAAAGTGTAAAGTATAAAAGTGTAGAATTAGCTGAATTTAGAGTCCCATCCGTCAGTGCAGAGATGACGCATCTCATTCTACAATATCTACATACCAATCTTCATCAGTATGCAATCCACGGAATCAATTATCTCTATGATTTGTCTGCTTATTGACCAAAAGTGTTAATTAACCATACAAAGAATGTTGGATAATATAGCATGGACTATACTGTGTTCCCTTTACCCATTACCCACCTGTAGAAAACCATTCCGACCAATCAAACCAAAGACATTGGGTCATTTTGACCTATAATGTCTGGTTACTTACCCAAACTAGAACAGACTAGTTATTCCCACCCAGTGTTAGACATAACAAGCTGAAGTGGACTAAATGTCTGTTTCACATGTATTGTTGTTACACAAAACAAAGCACACTATACTCCCAAAACAGCATACAATACATATTAAAAATCACACCCAAATAGAGACGGATGAAATGGTGGGAGGACCTCCGTGGATTATTAATTAAAAGCTTCCGATTCTGTTTCTTTTAACTTGTTTGCTGTTTTCCTGATCAATGTAAAGTAAATATAAATGCATGGTCCGCAAGACTTTAAACGTAACGTTGTTCAGGGAAAAGGGGAAAAGGTACAACATCACTCTTTCTGCACTGATGTCATGTGTGCTGTGGGAATGGACGTCATACTAAATTCATCAAGATAACAGAAATAATACCGGGTTCTCTCTTCTCTCACTTTTACCACATTATCATTTTATGAAGTTTTTCTTCTTCTTTTGCTTAGTTTAGGATGAATTAGTTGAGGCAGAAAGATATGGTAGAATTACCGCAGAGTTGAACTGACGTCAGGTTATTCTTTACCCTTTTATTGATAATTTACAGTAATTATTGTTCATTCTGGTGTGTAGACTATATGCTATACACACATATGCAGTGTGAGCTTGAAGAAGGTTTATAAAGACCTTTTATATTTTCAAATGAATAGTGCCATTGTGTGAACAATGGAGTTGGATATATGAATTAGGATATGACCTTGGTTTCCTTAAAGATGGTCCTGATTAGTCATATTGATGTAAAACCTCTTTCTCTCGTTTTTCTTTTCAGAACATAATGAATATTATGCTCAGTGAACAAAAATGAGAAAAAAAAAACAGGGAAACATCTACTTTGGAAATATCAGTACGGTGATATTCACGGTGATATTCGGGGTTATTTAACGGTAAATCCTATCTATACAAGGAAAACCATGAAAAATAAGTCTTTCTAAGAAACTATAAATAAACATGGCGTGCGTTCACCTTGAGGAACTCAACACAGAGAAGCATTTTATTTATTTTCTTAGAGTATCTCGAGCTGTAGCATTGAGAAGGCTCCCATGTGAAAAATTAATCAACTTCACCAGAGGGCATCGCGTTGGCCCCCCTGGCCCCCCATCTCTGGCGCGTCACCCACCACTCTGACGATTAGTCGCGTATGACGATTACGAGCATGCCATGGCCGACGGGGGTGTGCGGAGTGAACGGTGCCAGGGGATCCATTCACTCTGACACAATGAACGCGGCCACAGTTTGCCAGGGCATCACTTTTTGATGATGCGAGGGACTTGGAGCGAAGGGCTAGTGTTGTCAGTGAAAACATCTCTCTCAAGCTAGGGATGGGATATTGTGTAATATTGGTTTATGGCTGCTGTAGGTTTGAGGAAATGGTAGATTTCGACGCGCGAACTTGGCTCAAGGATAACTACTTGTGGATTTGTAATACCTGAGTCGACACATCCCCCCCACAAGACCATGATTTCCATGGCGTAAACCACTCCGTGCCCACTCCCATGTGATCTGAATGAATTTATTGACTTTACCCCTGGATGCTGCTAAATATTCAGGGCATGTCAGAAAAAAAACAACAAAGTGGCATGTACATGCACATTAATACAAATCAGAATCTTCCCCTCAGAAACATTTCCATGAAATGCAAATGATGCAGGTGACCTTGCCCGGTGGGGAAATCAGAGGGAAAAGCTGCACACGCCGTCGTCAACAGTGATAGAAGCAGAAAATATTCCCTCGAAGCAACTGGGACATCTCTTTTCCTCCTCCCCCATTCCCTGCAGAGCTGGCAGACACAAAAAAAAGGTTTAAAAAAACGCTACGGAGCATGAAATATTGTGAGCTTTTGAATATCGACAACTGTGTATCTCACAGTCAAGCAGGTATTATCTGCATTGTTGTGAAGCAGTGCGCCTTTTAAAAAGAAAAAGAAAAAAAAAGGCTGTGTAGTCGATGTGAGTGTGTTGTCCACCGTTTGTGAATAATGGATGAGGGTGTGAAAGGTGAGGTGTGGGAGTGGGTGTATTCATCCTCGGTGTGCACCAAGTGGCGGCGAAACACAGCGGCTGCTTTATGTTTTACACGCACATCTTTCCACATACACACATACAGGCGTGCACACAAAGCAGCGTTTTTGAGTTTTAGTATTTTATTTGTACACTGTGTTGTTAAAGCAGCAGCTGGTCCACAGACGATGAATTGGGCGGTGATTTATGGACAAAAAAGATGCTAAATTGAGTAGTCCCTCCAACATCACTTCATGTTGTTGTACTGCCAATAGTTCTGAACCGACTTTCAAAAGGGATTCAAATACCGTGGGTCAACCAATTGAGTTTCCACTTATCGAGCAGTCTAAGCAGTGCATTGTCACAAGTACTGTATTTATGTCCGTGTTCACGTGATACATAAAGAATGTTTCCACTTGTCGTGTACAATAAAGTATGCAGAAATGATATAATGCTCCACTCCATCCTATAAAGGCCTTCTTCTGTAGGCAACATGGAAATGTAGTCGTTTTTTTCTTTTATTATGTTGTATTATATTTGTGTGATTTCTTAAGAAGTAACCGTATTCTCTATGAATATACGAAGAAATTAGAAGTCTTTTTATTTATTTATTTTTTAAATCAACATGATGTGGCTTCGTTGCAAAATGTTCATGCAAAACTTGCGAAATGTTGACCGACGACACATTTAATTTGCTTTCTCTGCAATTTCGGATCGCGGCAAATACAACGTCCGCTCGTTAATGTTTTCATAATTATGTTCATGCACTCAAAGCATCCTCTTACGGTTAAGAGAATAATCATGGTCTCGGTTAAATATTAAAGTCAATGTTGACGTGTCGCACAAGACGAGATATGATTACCTTTCAAACAATTAACTGATGCATCAATGCTTTTTGTTTCATCATTGTTGCTCTTTAGGCCATGTAGAGCTCTGCGTTGGTAAAATACAACATGCTTCTAAACCTGTCATTACAAAGAATTGTCAGCGCACTGGGAAACCCCCTAAAATGAGTAATACGTCACGGTTTCGACATTAATGAGTGCGTTGGTTGCAAAACTTAATATACTTACGTTACATCTCATGTAATGTTTTTTTTTTTTTAAAAAGGGTCAACGTTGACTTTGTTGCACACAGGACACGCACAGTGGTCTCCTGGGTGAAAGTACTGTGTTGGCTTGTCCCATCCAAACACCACAACCTCTCTACTAGGACTTCAGGGGAATTTGATGAGAAGCATTTGTAAGAAAATACGTTTCTGTTGAAAAACTCACACTTGACAATGGAGTTTCGTTGTGAGTATATAAGTATATTGTACCTCCCTCTAGTTCCAACAGTAAAACTGTGTTCCCACAGCTCATTTGAATTAACTGCAGGTATTCTTGGGAAATAAAATGTGTGAAATAAGAGACGAACGGAAAACAATTTCAAGTTAACCTGAATTGGAGGAAGGAGGTCACATCTCAAATGGAAATATTTCAGAAAATATGGAACATTATGGAGAATAAAATCTGTGTAATGGAGGGATATGAGTAATGCACTATAAAGTTACAGAATCCCCCGAAGTCCAAAGACGTAAATCGAAGCTCACTTCAAATTCCAAGTAGGTCTCCCAGCTTTCCACCTCCCTCTCATTCCTCTGTTCAGTAGCAGCTCATATCATCGAATAAGACTCCAATTCCATCCGCAAAAATGAGAAAAACAGATAACGCTTTTGCACTATGATTCTACAATGGGTACAATGTCTCCTCCAGATATGTAAGGGACTTGACACTTGATGGGAGTGAACTCGAGTGTCAATTTCTCACCCATCCCTCATCCGTCACTGGAGAATTCATCGCGTTCTGCCGCTTCTTGCCACACTTCACTCCCGTACGCGTCAGCGCAGGAAGATTACAGGAAATTATAATTCTCGCTTCGACATATAGCAATGCATGTGAGATCCACCAGATGGGGAACAAATAATGCAGCGATGCGGAGTTTTCAGAAGTATAAGAACACGGCTCGAACCTTGATTAATAGCTCCGGGGAGGAGGGCGACGAACCGAAAATGAAGGGAAAAAATTTAAATGAATCCATACAAAACAAGATACGTAATGTAATCATGACAATATTTGGAATCTAGTAATGCCTGTTCAGCATCGTGTATCTGTGTGTGTGTGTGTGTGTGTGTGTGAGCGATTCGTAATCTACGGATGGCAATATGTGTTGGGCTTTTGTCTAGACTGAAATATTTAGATTATTATATATTAAAAGGATTATCTACATCCAATAATTATATTTCTGGTGTGTAATGAGCATTGTTGCCTCATGGGGGCTATAGTCTTGTACTATGTACTGTGGGGCTGCATGAGAAAAAAAAATGCATGGGAGGAAAACGTGTTCAACTTCCTGAAAATTACAGGTTTCGAGCCCCGCGTCACACAAATGACTGGTATTATAAAGATGGAAGGCAATAAACAGGGATGTTAGGGGAAGAAATGGGTGGAAGGAATGATGGAGAGGACGATTCGGCGGGGCAGGATCAGTACGGAGACTTGACCTCCTTTTCTGCCCGCTGTCAGGAGCTTGCACTGAGAAGACAGTGACAGGGAAGAAGCCAGTCACTCAGTCAGTTCAGTATACACCCCTGCACTGTCCCCTCTCCCCCCCCCCCCCCCTCCTCCCCCATGACAGCTCGGAAGAGGATAGGACAGTACGGTCCAAGCTAATTTCCACCCAGGCATTCTGGCTCGGGGAAAGGTCAGCGTTCCCCATGGAGGGCAGGGTGAGAGACCGCACCTCCCGTGTCCACCCAATCGTCCTCCTCGGGTCCTTTTTTATTTATTTATTTTTATTTTAAAGCGCTCGCCCGTGCCACAGCTGGCGCACAAAGACGACAATGAGCTTTTCATTGCTGCCATTCACCTACACACGAGCCCGGCGTAATTGTTTCTCGCTGGGATTCTCGCTTTGATTACGCATCCCCCGGCAAACCGCCGAGCAAAAAAAAGACCTAACAAAGAAAACCGTGTGCCACTGTTATCACGGCGGATGAAGGGGTGTGTACACACTCTGTAAATATTTCAGGGAGAGGGAAACGGGAACAAGAAAAGAGGGAGGATTTCCTGTTGCCAATTGAAATCAAACAGCCAAACCTCCTTGTCAGCGGTCCAGCTTTTCCATGTCGAAGCGTACAGATGTCTCACCATCTGTAGAGGGTCTTGTCGGGCCCAGGACTGCATGTGTTAGGTTAAAGGTAGCCGATAACTGCCTTCTTCCTCAGGGTCTTGTGGGAAGAACAATAATAAGCTCAATCACCCATTCACACCTAACGCACACGTTCTAGTCCTCTTCACAGGCCTTGAGAATATAGTTACAATCTACCATAACGACAGTATAGAGGTTTGAGAAAACACACATTCATTGAGAGTAACCGTCAAATGTAAACTGTGTGTGGACGCTGAAATGAAAGCATCGCACCAACGGAGAGGGAGGCAGTGCAGCAGAGACGTGACGAGCTGACAGACAGTTACAGTGAAGTATACAGTGTGTGTCCTTGAAACACGAGTCGCTGTGGAACGCAATAATTGTCTCCTCTGAAAGCGCATCTCCAGAGGGAATAGACAATGATTTATTTGCATGTATCAAAGAGTCCTTTACTCTACACGGCTCTCACGTCATGTGGTTCTGTCTCATCTGTCTTGAATTGCGACGAACACGAGACCGCGACACTCCAATCTGTCTTAGGCAGTCTCTCATGACATAATGCCACCGTGTGAGATGATTAACTGCCATTTTTAATACACATACGATTGTGTGAGATGGGCAACCAAAACCACCGCGAGTGAGAAGCGGATCCGTTGTTGTGCGACTGCATGACTACACCATGCGGCATCAGATTGGGGATGTGATGAAGCCCGTGGAGCACATGGGCTAAATGGCTTTTTTCCACCCTCTGTGAAAGTGGATGAATCAATTTTTTTAACTCAAATGACTGGAATTTTGTGACCCTAAAATTCTGTGGGGTTAGAATGACTGTCAGACAGGCCTTCTAGCCTTGACGACTGGGGATTTTTATTTAAATTGTATAGTATAATTGAGGAAAATGCAACAACATTATTTTGCGCAAATATGTCAGCATTCGAGTGTGTTCTTGAGTGTGTGTAGGGTCTGTTCTTACATAAGAACACATCCCAAATACAAGAAAGTTGGTCGTTAGGAATTACGGTTGTATTGTATATTGTTGTCTATTCATTATGGGATAACGCATCTTACCCTGGTTTGTAAATAAGATTTTAGTGAAACAACATACTTTTAAAGAAGTATAAAAATAAGTTGACAGACTTGTAGTTGTGCACATTTCAGTCCATCAACTTTAACTGACAATACCTCTGCTTATTTTCTGAGCTATTGATTGATACTTTCCCAGCATCCTTTGCTTTCCCAGACAGTTTATGGCACTTTGGGTTTACAGACACTTCCAATTTGCCCGGAGATTGTTAATCCATCACTGTGAACAACTTGTTGCTTTATTTTTTTGGCATAGCTGTTGGTGCAAAGCTTTCCATCAACCAACTATACATTCTGGACTATTACCGTTCCCCTAAATGAACCACCTTTCACAATTTGGAATATGGCACCGTCGATTGAGTCTTCAGTAATCTTAAATATTAATAAACATGTTGAGTTTACACATTTCTGACAATGTCAACATCAACTCAACTTTATAAATTCTGTAAAGGTAGAATTTATGGCAGAGCTGAAGTTTTAAATTGCAAAATATTTTAAAAGTGTACCTGTTAATGTGGCTACCGATTAACAGATTAAACTACTCCACAACATACAGTATAAAGTAGTTAAAATGTAGCTTAACAATATTAAAATACTGCCTGCACATTCACGAGTCAGTAATAATATCCAAATAGTATCCAATAATAAATGTATTAAATATAATACTCTGATTGATGCCATTTTGCAGAATGAGTACTTTGCTGCTTATACGTACAATATGATTACAAGACTTGTTATTGACAACTTTTGATACAGTAATAGTAAAAACCTGTCAATACTTACACCACTGTTCAATTGTCTGCAAGTTCTTTTTGGTACAGAAAATTAACTAGCAAACAATTTCTAGAATTGATCAATCATTTTATACAAATCTACAAGCAAATGTAAATGTGCTTCCTCTGGCTCTTAAAGGTGACGGTTTGCAGTTTCGCTTTGCCTCTAACAATGTATTGACTGTCCTTGAGTTTTGGACTGTTTAAAAGAAAAAAGAAAAAAAAAAGCTATTCCAAAATGTTTTAATAATTTAAATGACTTCAAAACAGATTCTGCAATAATGAAAATGGTTGTTGGTTTTACTCCTCGTAATAATGTTTTTCTTGTAAATGAAAAACTTCTAACCGTTACCGTCTCCGGTTTGCTCCTGAAACAATATGGAAGCTTTTGATCATGACTTTTAATGGATAAAATCAACTCATTTTAAAATAAAATGACCAATTCCTCCCACCAAAAAGACTGAACTTGTGTGTCATACACAGCACAATCTTACTCATCATGATGCCCACTGAAGTCTTGAGTGTGCACTTGCCCTGATGGTTTGGATGGACTGGAATCAGCGCTCCCTATAAAGGGAATACCAAGAGCTTATCCTAGAGGGGTAATTGCTTGCAGGGAAGGACATCCTTTGATGGAGCCATGGTCCGCTTATCTCCCACCCAAGGTTCCTGCAAGAAAAAAGAAGAAAAACAAAAAGAGAGAGAAAGAAAACTTCAAACACGGTTGTAATGAAGCAATAACAAGCTGCTACAAGATGTTTATTTAATCATTTTATTTTTTATGCACGTCACCATGGTAACTGCAATTGGGAATCTAATGCGAAAGACACCGCATTAAATTGCATTAACGAGAGGGGGGTGACCGAAGCAGACTCTCTTAAGATGTTGAGCACATTATGATCGGATTGGATGACAATGGCAGTTTCTGTATATAATGTAGCAACTATATGTCAGCGCGTGGTAATGTCCAGTATACAAGGTACTGTTTGCCGAAGATAAGTGTACATTAAGTTTAGTCATTAACACTGATTCATTCGATTTTGTAATTTGTACAAAAAAAGCGATAGACGCTGTGTGGAGAGGCGAAGTGGGAGGTCTGATTAGAAGGCATTAACTCTCTTTTATAACATGATGTAGATTAGTCCGAAGTACTGCACCCAAAAGACTTTATTTAAAAAAAAAAAAAAAGATCATTTTTATTTTTAAATGAAATAAAACACATTTCGGTAGTTTTACATCCTTAATTCAAAATCTTTTATTTTCTTCTCTATTTGAGACAGTCTCATAGGGCTAGTTTTGCTTATATTAATCTGTGTTTACAATCTCTGTGAATTTAGTGTTATTTAACTAAAACAACCGCCAGTTTATGAGTGACTCGCTGCCTTCTAGACACGTCCTGCAAGTGAAGAAGGGCTAAAAAAAAAGTCGAGTCCAGTGAGGAGATTTTTTTAAAGTCAGCAACATCAGAAAGAAAATACAAATGCCCTGACTCTACCATAGAAAAGGTATTTAATACAGTGATGGAAAATGCCTCAATTGGTAATGAAAAATACCCTAGAACATATCCATAGTCATTATCCTCAGATTCAGCCTTCCAACCTTTAACACATTTCATTTAAGTATGTGCAAAGCATATCTCCAATGTAATAAAGTCTCATACAAACACATAAACAAACAGCTACAATAAATGTCAAAACAGTAAGATTGCAAATTGTAGGCCACAGGTCATTTACAGACGCAATAACAGAGGTCAAAAGAGACATATTTTAATTAAAACTCCTATCTGGACACGGGGTGATAAGGTTTATCTGTAAATATACGTCTGGACTGAGAGAGACAATTCTAATGGAAGGAACAACTGTGGAATATCCAAAGTGGGAATATAAAACCCAGTGCTTTTAAGCCTCAACTCTGTGAGTCACAACAAGTGGAGGATTTGTATTCCACGATCACGTTGTCGCTCATTCGAATAAGCTCCAACCCTTTTGTGAGCGTTTTCTCATTCACCTCACCGTCTCTCCATGGAAGAAAATTACACATTGCATATTCGTTGCCCTGGGGTTTTCGAGACTAAAAACAGGAATAACATAAGAGATGCTTAATGTCAAATTTTACACAACACCAAGCTGCTCTCCAAGCAGTGCCATAAATCATGTATAACTATACTTTCCCCCATAACTTTTTCTCCTCCGTTTTTTTTTTTTTTTTTTTCTTCTTCTTTCTGCTTCCCCGGCTCACACAGAAAGGAGCCACCCTCCACCCGCCCCGCTTCAGTTACTATGCCGTTAAACGTAACTTTTTTTTTTAATGCATTTTCATGCTGAAGTACCAAAAGACTTTGGAGCACAAACTCAGTTTTACCGATCTGTGGATTAAATCAACTTTTAGCCAATAACATCCTATGGGTGTTAGTGTGCGATGAATTTCTCCGGTCGAGGAGAGCCGTACATTTAGTTGTGGAAGTAATACTTTTACTACTTCCACAACTAAATGTACCAGTAAAAGTACCAGTTGGACAAAGTCAAACTACTCCTGGCAATCAAGATCCTACTGAAGTGAAATGACAAAAGTATTATAATGTGTACTTTTACATATTACATGCTTAGATTTCAGAACCGCTTTTAACGTGTCATTGTTTGCGCCATGTTTTTTATTATTTTTATTCATTAGGGTCCGAGCGACTGAGAAAGTCCCTATTTGTTTTACCTGTATTTTAGTTATTCTTATTAATTTATTTTTAGCTTTTAGGATGTTATAATTATGTGAAGTGTCTTTGAGTACCATGGAAAGCTCTATATAAATTCAATGCATTATTATTATTATTATTATTTGTTAATACTACCAAGTTAAGGTAGTATTGTATACTTCTGACCTAGGGTCGGGTCACCCATCAGGGGTCACCAGAAAAACATCAGGGGCCGTGAGGAGATTATTAGCAATTATAAGAAAATAACTATTTCTGCACATGTCTGGTGTGAGAAGTTTGTCACATAGTTTGCATGTGGTCTGCAGTTGGATATGATGTTATTTTTGCCTCTTCTCTGCCCTGGTAAACTGAAGCTCCCTTGGGACCGGAGCCATTGTATTTAAAAAGTAACATAAAATGTATTTTTCTTCTCTTTGTTACTCATGAATTTCTATAGTCCTCTGTTCAGACGTACTTTATATAGAAACACCAATGCATCCTGTCAAGTGAGATTTACTGTACATTTCTGCATTCGCTGACTTCCAGGGACCTTTTGTGTTGTGTCTCTTTTCTCTTTGTTTGCTTCTCTCTCTCCGTTTCTCTATCTCGCTCTCTCTTTTTATATCGTTGCACTTTGTGAGAAAGACAACGCGGCAAGAGAATATTTTTAATTCACCCCTCGATCGCGAAAAACAACTTTAATGTGCGCCACTGGTAATAGCTTGTGACTGAATAACCTGCCATTTAGTCCAACTTTTCAACGATGGGGGCTTGCAAATTATGCACATTTTGTAATGTGAGGGAGAGGAGGATGATGTGTAACAGAGGGGACAGGAAGCTATTGGCAGCGGAGGGTGTCGGGCACGGGGGGTGCGTTGCCCTCACAACACGAGACCGGGCAAAAAAATAAATAATACAAAGCACCTAAAGTGCATCAATTTTTCAGCGCCTGACAGAACGACGCTCTATTTTTCAGGCATGGCCCAAAAAAGCTGAGCATTTTGATCATCATTAGAGAGCAATTTTACTGAACTCTCTCCTTAATAGCTGCTGTGCATTTATTTATTTTTTGACGCTCTGGAACACTGTAAATATTTATATATTTTCCTATATCTTTTGCTGGAACATTTTGTTTTATCACAATTGCATCCATTTATGTAGCGGATCAGAATTATTTTGGTTTGTCCGCATAGGTTTTGGTATTTGTCTGGTCGTAACAGTGGGACACGTTATCATTTTTGTTGTCATTTATTAGACACACCAGAAAGGGGAGAGAGAGAGAGAACCTGGCACAAAGGTCCACAGGTCGTACTCAGCTCGGGTACATTGGGCACCCTGGGGTGATCTTTGAGTTTAGAAGGTGAAGCAGAACTTTCTGGTCAGTAGAGACGGCAGGATCGGGGTTTACCATTGATACAACTTTTGTCTGCATGATAGCGTCATTACCTCCACCGGGATTATCACGCATTTGGTTCGCTTGCATCCACGACTGAGTAAGTCAGTATAAGTGCATCTCTGTGTTTGCTAATCTCGCGATTTGCTGCATAATATTTTTGGGGGGTTGCCGGTTATGGCCGTATGCTCGAGGGCCTCTCGTGGTCCGACGTGACTCGCACTTTTTTCAAAACACCTTTTTATTTCCTGTTTTTAAACTGTCCACCTGCTGATTCCTCACTTGTGACTCTTTGACTGGCCGCCGGGCAACTCAGGGTTACTGGTGATAACACATACCGAGTGCTTATCCGACCCCAAGCCGGATGGCAGTTTGCGGTGTTGCTGATGATCCGCTGTCGAATCAGTTCTAGTTTGGAATTGATTCTCAAATAATATTATTATTATAATTCTAATTTGTTTACCTATTTGCTCCTAATCTAATCTGCGTCCAATCTAGTCCAATCTGTACCGGTCTGTACCTGATCCAGCTCCCTCACTCTCACCCTCAGCCAGCAGCTGTGTGAAAGCATGTTGATGGGGTAGCGAGGGGACAATCCATCCTCACATCGATATGACACTACGATATTCAATATTGTTGAGTTTTTTTTTTACTGTGAATTTTTACCCTTGAATATCATTGACCACCACCACTGCTGTGCTGGAGAACAATGTTTTGATGCGTGTGCAGAAGACCATGTGAACAAAGGGAAAGGTGTCATAACTTCAAAGTGTCCCCAACAGAGGTTTTGAAAAACTATTGAGGATTCCGAATGTATTCAACATGCTTATGAACCCTCAAGGGGTGTGTTCAATGCATTTCGGTGATAAACAAAACCGTGTTTGATTAAAATGAAAACTCAACAGGGTACCTTTCCTAAGCTGAACAGCAAGGGGCCGGAATGAAAAGATGATTTAGATACAAATCCTACAGATGCGAGACCAAGAATAACGGGAGAGGTTATCGGACACTTTAATATTTATAAACGTTCTGATTCTGAGCTATTAGAAAAAAATATACAGGCCTATTTCATGATAATTGATGGAGTCAGCTGTTGATTCAAAGGCAATGGGCCAACTCCAAAAAGTGTCACTTGATGACATCATCTATTAAAGTCAGTGCTCCGAATGCCAGCTTATGGAGACAACTATCTGCGTTTGTAGACCCTGATGTTACTATTCAAGATCATGAAATGTATCCTCGGGTAGGTTTTCCTTTTGAGGGCAGACTTCTATCAGTTTCTACTCAGAGGCATTTCAACACTAAAGTCCGCGTGTCTCTCCACTTCAAACACATTACGTCTCGTTGGACATACAGTATTGTGATAATCTCTGAAATTCTCAGTGTGACTTGTGATGGCTTGCAAAGCCACATCAAACCAAACATTGCTGTGATGATAAAGGCAGTGCGTCTCACTGGGGAAAACAAACCATTAGCTCTTTGAGAAATTCATCAAACGCCCTTTTTTTTTTTTTAACAACTCACAGCAATGTCATTGTAAAGTTGAGGCTATATGACATTGCAATTGCTTTTGTGATTTAACTATGACATGTTTTTAGTCCTCTGGTGGAATATTAGAAAGTATAATGATCGTAATAATCTTAGGGAGGTAAGTGAGGGAGTACATGGCTCTGTTGTTTCAGTGATTAAAGAGTTTTAGCCGATTTACTCTGTCGGGGAGAGAGGAATACAAGTTTGTGTATGTCTGCTTGTGTGCATCGCTGTTTGTGTGCCCCCATCTTGTGCATGTGTGGTCGGAATAAATGGGATGAAAGCCACTCTTCTCCAATTTGTAGTGAAGAAGCACCTTTGTAGCCTTGCTGCATGATGCTCAAGTGTTCCTAACCAGGGTCTTAGAAGAAGGAACAAACGGACAAAGTGTGATTGAGGCTACGTGATAAAAGTGTGTCCCAGGTAAAAATGGATGCGAAAGTGGGCGTAGAGGGCATGGGGTCGTGATCCAAAAGCCCTGTTTTTGTTGATCCAGTTGTTAGCTAAAATGAAAATGATGAGATGTTCATGTTGACTGTGAGCTGTGTGGACATTACATTTTATAAGGTTTACAGCCTGGAAAACAAATGTTCTCTTAAGATGATTTATTTGTTCATGTTTTATTAATGAATTTCATCCTCGGCTGGTGGGGGAACACATTAGCATTCATCTATTTGTGAAAAAGGAAACATAATTAAGCTGTTTTTCACATTCAATGTTTCATGGCCCAGTGTGATTGCAGTGTTTGCTCCGCCAGCAGGAGGGCATAAGGATGGCAATGCTGGTCACTAAACTCATCTGTCCAACTAAAATTGCTGAGAGCACACTATTTCCAAGACTACTGACCGGATTGTCACGTAATTTGCAATGTTTGTTCATGTTTCGAGTAGACTGACTCCTTTTGTTTTACTTTTCCTGGGAATTATCTCAACATAGATGATGGATTGCCACAATGTTTTATTCTGACATTCATGGTCCCAAGAAGTCCTTCTGACTTTTTCTTTTTGAGTGAAACTATCAAATAGATTACCATAAGATTGGGTTAATGTTCATCTTTGGAAGAACCAACGCTCTTCTTGTGTGACTAAATACTTGCAAAAACTTTGCTAAAGTGGAACCAAATGTTGGCCCGGCCCGTGGATTATTACTACATTGGCTGTATAGACTCTTGGTGTTGTTGTCACGATTTTTCCATCTACAGTGTTGAGTCCAAAATGCTTTCCACTCAGCAACTCTCAGATGGCTTAGTGTCATGAGTATCAGTTCAGCTTGGCAGTTAATTGTCAGAAAACGGACAGCCCTACCACAGAATACATTCGGTGAGCACGTGTCTGAATATTTACAGCCAATGCTTGTTGATTGATGTTTAAATAATAATGGAAGCCATTGGCACTGCATGTTGCCATTGGATGAAAATTGTATTCTTCAAAATGGTCCAATAGAAATTTTCGGCTGCCATTTAAAAAAGCTCCATTAACTTCTATCAAGTGCCTTCCTTTAGTCTAAAATTACACTTTTGCTCACAAGATACTATATAATCTAAAACGGGTAGATTGTTATGTATTTTAATGCACCTTAGGTGATAAACCTTTTGATTGACTCCATCGGCTTCGTCACCTTTGTCAAAGCAGAAGCGCAAATGGTGTGACATACTGTATATATCCAGAATTTATCCCAAGAGTATAACATTGTCTGTATATTGGCAATTAATGTCGTGGAGTATGTTCTCAAGGAACCTTTATTCCTTGAGATAACGTTCTGTGAAAATATGTCACAATGACTTTGGGTTCTCAAGTATTTTGGATGAAAACATTTTCAACTTTTTTTTGTGTGCTTTCACTGTGATTGTTCTGTATACTCATTATCATGTGGCCTATTGTAAGAGCATGTGGACTTTAAGGCACATCACTCTTATACGGTGTTAAGTTACCAAAGAGTTTGACAATCCATCACTCCTCCATAGTCACTGAAAACCAGAGTGGTTTTGCATGGTTACATAATCCAACAAAGACACATAAAGGATGGAGCACCAAGGGATCCAAACACAACTTCAAAGACAAAGCAGTAACTTCTCAAGGTTTTTTTTAAATACTTAGAAATCAGGCCTTTTTTTTACAGGTGCAAAATGGCTTCTTATAACATATTTTTAACAAATCTGTCTGTTCCATAACTTCACCGTGACAGTATATTGTCAGCATATTCTAAACTTTGGCAGATAAGATATACAGAGGATTTTTTCCCAGAAATATATTGAGTGTTGAAAAGCCCCATGCGAGGTGTACGGACGGACCTGTCAGCCGTGAAGAGATACCACGATGACATTTTCATCTTTGGTCTGTTATTTCACCTCATGGGACACTTGACGGTAAAGTTATCACAATGACACTTCAGCTGGCAGAGAATTGGCTCATTAGCTTTGGTTGCATTTTTGACATTTCTGCTTCATAAATCCAGACAGATGTATTTATGGAGTGCTTTAACAAATGGGCTCATCAAGTGCTTTTTGGAACAACACAGGCCACAGATTACTGATAAACTTTAGCTTTCATGCATGACCAATACACATTGCCTAATGCAAAGAACGCAGAGAGAAACAATATTTTTTTCCACAAATGGAGCAGGTGGCATTTAACTGTTTTTCTTGAACCTACATTATTGCATGTTCTACATTGCTCTAAAAAAATATAAGGAACACATTTGTTTAGCTACTGAGACAACGCCTAGTGGGTGTGGCTGTGTGAACATACCCATATATAATGAATGGAATTTGCATTACTTATTCAGTTTTCTGGCAGGATGATGTTTTCTGTATGGATTATGATTGCTGGATGTATTCTGATGGACGAGGTTGCCTAAATTTTGCGGTTGAAAGAAATATGCAGAACTGCTTCTAAACTGGCAGAGATGAATCCGTAGGATGGAGACTCTCCCTACAACACCAGCTAGTTGCAGACATTGGTTTATTAGTAATAGAAGTACAAATATGACTTATATGCTTGTATTTGGTCCATAACGTTTTGTTTCAAAGGTTTTTGTCAGCTTTTGAATTTAGCTTTCATTGTATCTATCTCAGACATGAAAGAAGAAATCTGTCATCTTTGAAAATGCAAATTGAAGGGAGTGCTGATGGCAGGAGTGTGTCCTCTGTTTGAAATCTGGACACATTTAATTTGACTCATCTTGCATTTGAATAGAAGCCCTGCTTTTTAAATCAGTCTTAAAAGGGATCAAAACACGTCTTAAATGAATGAAATCATCTATTTTATCCCGAAACATTTGCTGAAAATATGATGTGTTCTTTGAAGAAAAAAAAAGAAAGGCAACTTAAGTAATTGCTTTTGGATATTTCTAGTAGGAAGTGGTAATATACTCAGTGGTTGTGTATGATGAAATCTCATTTGTGTCTTTAGCTTAAAGTTTTGTCCATCACATAACTGTTACAATTCCCCAACAGTGCGTGATTCAATTTCTCATTAGCAAAGTTGCCCTCCAAACTTTCAAACAATTTAGTCTGGGGGCCATCTTGCTAAAACATCTTTGCGTGAGAGACGACCAAAATGGGGAAAAACACTGCCACAACAGAATGTTCCTCGTATCTCTGTCTCGTTACGACTGCTCCTATCAATCCATTCATTTGGAGATAATTAAAAAGTTGCCAAAATAACAGTGTTCAAATCTGTGGGGCAGAGCCATTAAAACATTTTCTCTCTCTCTCTCTCTCTCTCTCTCTCTCTCTCTCTGCTGGTGCAGCTGCCAAGCGAGGTGACGCTCCAAAATGGCCAGCTGTTATCAGCGCACTCCACACCAGTTGGTCTCAATGCTTTAGAGAATTTGTTTAATACGTTTTTTTACCCCCCCCCCCCACCCTTAAACCCACCATTTCGTTCCCCTTTTCCCGTGCCAAATTTGCATGTGGGGATAGGGGCACCACGAAAAGCCAGGAATTCAAGTACTAATGTGAAGACGTTGAAAATCCTTCCGTCTAATGAGTTGTCAATGCTGGCAGAAAGAGAGCAGTGTAAAGTGTTGTTATATTCTGTGTATCTAACATGGATTGGTGTGCTGTCTGTATGTCAACCAAAGGGTTTACGTGTGTGTGTGTGTGTGTGTGTGTGTGTGTGTGTGTGTGTGGAGGGGGGGGGGGGGGGGGGGGGAGGGTGGACAAGAAAGTAATGAAGCAAAGCAGCACCAAACAAGATCCAAGGACGTATTGTCTTTGAACTAAAAAGCCGTTTAAAGTAAGAAATTAATGTTAAAGAGCAGTAATTGTTCTGACTAAGAAACCCTTGAGGTCAGATTAAATCAGAATAAAGTACAAGATGTTGAATCAAATTAAGAAAAAAAAAAAACCTCTTCTTCAGTGTTGCAAGCTCATCACACAATTCTCTCTGTCACGCTCGTTTTATTTTGAGTGACTTTAAGCCGGCAACATTAATCGGGCCCTTAGCAGATTTTTGGGGGACAGCACTGAAATAGAGTTGACCCAATCAGCGGCGGTTTCGGGAATGAATGAAACGGTGGGAAAGTCTCCCGGAGACGGAGTTTGCTAATTCAAGACGTCCATCAGTGGGGTTGTTCCTGCCAAGCACGTTCGCCATTTTTTCCAACTGTGTCTGAGTGGCACCAAAAGAGTTTCGCTTTCATTGTATTCCAAAAGAGAGACAGCTTAACGTGTAATTAGGAATGTGAGCGCGGGGTCGACACATCACATCACATCACACACACACACACACACACACACAGGAGTGATTGGTTGAGATTTTCTCGCACGCTCACGTCAGGATTTAATTGCTTTCCACAGAAAAAAAGGCAAACACACGCACAAATCATGCTAGCAAATCCCCATTCCCTTTTACATGGTTCCAGTTCCCCCCATTGCTACTCAGCCCCGCAGCTAGAGCTGGGCTCCTTTTGTTAAGCCAATCCATCATGATAAAAAAAGATGTACCCACAAAAAAAAAATTAAAGTCTGTATCGTGCTGTACAGACACACAATTTGATTTCGTAATTCTTGGTATTCTGACCTGACAAATTGAGATAAAGCAATCTCACCTGAGCACCCAGCAGATAAGAGCGTCTCAAGGTTTATCCACTTGTGTCACTGGGCGCCTATAGTGTTTTTGTTATCCCCCCCCACCCTACCCACCACCCCCATGCAACTTCAGTGCAAATGTCCCTCTAATTCATTTTCTTTTCCGCCCTCAAAGTAAACTCGGAGCAAAAAAAGCGCTGTGGCGATTGCTTATTCATTGTTTTCAATACCATATTTCCAATTGTGCTGTGACAGTGTGGCGTTTTTTCTTCTTCTTCTTCTTTCTTTCTCCCTGGACGATGGGAGCTGCGTTCAAAACATGTGGCGTCAGAGATAACGAAGAGCAAGACACAAAGCTACAGACGCAGTTTGGCAGTGTTGCAGAGAGGTGGCAAGAGAATGGTGTCGGTTCAGTGGGTTGTCTGACGCCCAGTGAACTAAACTAATGCTACACGTGTTGATTGCAAAGAAGGAATCTGTCACATGGCTTTTTTAAAAAAAAATGTGTGATGATAAATATTAATTGTTGGTTATGGTCTCTGCGGTTGATTTTTTCTTTTCAAGTTAGAGAGAAGAAATAATGACAGCCACGTTGCTTTCAAGCAAAGCATGAGGGATTCACAGGATTCACATTCCCTACTGCTTCAAAATAAAAGCATCCAACTTGCTAAAAACAAGGAGGCTTTTATTGTGAAGCAGCTACAGAAAACCCAATAGAATTGTCACCGAGGTTAGTTTTCACTGTGATTAATTTGTCAACATTGCATCTGTGAACAGAGGTGAACATGAGCCGAGGCAAAAACTTGCTAAGGATGGGACACGTTTACACCCATTGACCACCCCGACCTCCACGGCCATGGAGAGGTCTCCTCTTCCTGCATTCACATCGAGTGTTGTGTGTTTTATCTAATAGCCTTCCTGGCAGTAAAATTCACTAAATAGATGTTCTATAGCAAAGCAATCAACAATATCAGTAATTCAGTCATTTAAAAAGGCCAAATCTATACTTAATGCATTTGAATACTTTGATCATGACCTTAAAACTTCTTACGGTTCATATAACAAATTGAGAAGAAATAAATGGAAGTCCAGCACTGCCTGGTGAGACAGCGGGAAGCATTACTGTCAGAATATAAATATTTAAATCAAAGTGTTTAATGTAAAGGAAATAGCTCTTGGGTGAAAAAAAACGAGCTGATGTAGTGAATGAATGTATATAAAAGAGACATGAGCTAACTCAAGTGGCTGTGCCTTGGATGTATAGAAACGGTGAACGGATGAGCAATTCTATCATTAATTGTTTAGTGTGTACACAGCAAATCATAATCAAAACCATATAAAAGGCTTTTCTCCCTCCTGAGGATACAATCAAAAAATGCAAATGCGAGCCACATCAAATGCTGATGTAATTCAGTTGTACAGAAGCAAGCAGATAATGAGCAAAATCGAATGCAAATGTCTCCGCATCCCACATTTGCTTCTACTCAGACGCATATGTCATGAAACATACTTTACGCTAACAGGAATTAATTGTCTTCGGTGCATGGCTTGCAGTTAAATGAGACGCGGGATTACACTGATTGCACTGACGGTGCAGTGCAGGCTAAATAAGGGGTCAGGGGTGGGATAAGAATGTACTTTAAATGCATGAAACTCCGGGAAATCAAGATTGCTGCTTTTCTTCATTGCCTCCAATCTGCAATTTTAATGTTATTGCTATTGCAGCCCACCCACTTCTGGGACATTTAGTTTCTTCATTAGCGGGGTGTGCACAATGCACTTTAACTTAATCACACCTATGGATTATGGTAGTTTTGGTGTTTGTTAATGAGGTTATGATAGCGAAAATTCCTCTTGTGTCAAATTACTGATCCTGTGGCTGTAAATCAATTGAGAATTGATTTGAATCACTTGTTTTTGGGACTGTAATCGACTGACATTCAGCTGCTTGTGTGGTCTGTGGTCTAAAAATACAATTAAATAATAAAATGTGTAACAGGGTTAAAATGTAGTTGTATTTCTGCTGTAAATTTAAGGATGTGAATTGTAACTGATTCTGTGTTGCCCTAAATGAGTTCAGGGAAGCTGTTTATTCCCAAAGTAAAGCACAATTCACACTGAAATGCCCACTGATGGGGTCATATACAGTATGTATGCTATTTATGTGCAAATGCAATGGGGGCAAGTGCCTTTCCTCTTTTGTCCAATGCTTTGACACTGACAAAGTACAGGCAATCTTTGCATTGGTCTTCTGACGAGCTATTAAAGTGAATAAACAGGCTTTAAGCCAATCTAAAAGGCATTTCCTACTGCAGTATTTCCACTACATGTAAGCATTCCAAATGTCACACTCATTTGAATAACTCACACTAGAATAACTCTCTGGTCAGCATTTAAAGCCACTTTAATGTTTTCATTCTGCTCGAGGAATCGGACATCTGGCTCCTTCTCTTCGCCAATATGTGCACAAAAAGTGGCTGCAATATGAAAATGTTTAAGCCACCGAGCAGTATTGAGAAGTAGCGTTAGTGGCTTATTTAATTCAACTTCATACTCCTGCGTGCATTAATTCTACTTGTCTGTTCCTTTAAACTGCAATGACTGTAATTGTGAGACTGAGATTTGTTTTTTTGGGTCGGTGCAATTAGAAGGAATTGCACCGACCATTTTCTCTTTTGAAAGGACAAGTGTGTCCTTGAACACAAAAGATATTTCGCAAAGCCAAATACCAACAGCCTTATGAACCAAAAATGTTAAGTTATTTGGATTGTGAACAAAGCCAATACTGCGATCAGGTCCATCTCACACTTATCACGGCAATGACCACGTTTAAGCCCTAGAGATGTGTAGGTGTGTGTGTGTGTGTGTGTGTGTGTGTGTGTGTGTGTGTGTGATAGACTACTCAGGTGTTCTCCCCTAGCTCTTCCAGATATCATCAGTCATTATCCTCGTCATTCATCAAACACTGCAGGTGCACATGAGGCTCCCCCCCTCCCATGTCTAGTCTACCTACCTTTTTCTGCTGCTTTTTCACTCCCCCCCCCCCCCCCCCCCCCCCCCCCCCCCCCCCCCCGTGAGGCCTTTCCAAACCTAACTCCCGAGAGGCCGGAGGAGATGCAAATTGTGCTCATTCCGGAGGAGCTCACTGATGTAGTGGGTCGAGACAGAAAAGGAAAGGGAATCAATAAGGTCGAAGGAAAAACTGCGAACAATATTTCAATCCCTCCCTTGGTGCTGCGTCCGCTGCCCTAACCCTGAAGTGAAATAAAACAGAATGAACCTGTGCGGTCCCAGCGGTGCTTTAGATACTCTAATTTTGTAAAACAATAAAAGTCTGTTCTGGGAAACAACAACCTCAATGCACTGTTTTAATCATGCTTTATGTTGTTCTGGGGTACATCAGCTATAGGCGGAGCTCTACCTTTCCTCCTTCCACTTTGAGAGGGCTTGATGCAATATGTTTGATCTGTTATAGATCCCAAATTGAATGGGTTTATGGGAATCAATCCTGAGAGTATATGCTACTTTATCTTTACCTTACTGCATTCATTCCTTTGGTGCAGTTATTGCCAATGACTTGGTCGGGACCCACAGGTGAGTCATAGGACATTTTATTCGGGTTACCAAATAAATGTGCATATTTTCTGTCATTGTCTTTTATTTAAGGTTTATATCTGCAGGACACCATGAGCCACACGAGGGGCCCTGCATGTTTGCTTCACACAGTAAATACACAGAGATGTGTGGTATTAGTTGATGATTCAGATATTTACACACAAGTTTGAAAATGGAAAGGTGGCCACTGAGCCTTCATATATGCAAGGGGTCCAGATGGAGTAATGTTTAGCTAATTTCTGATGCAGGAAATTGGTCATTAGGTTGGGTTATCCAAGTTTTATCCTGACTATGTGGCGAAGAATTGTGATATTCACACTGTAATACTCATTTGTCCTTTTGTTGAACAGCATTTGGTCTAATGAGCTCTACTGGTAAAGTAGGTCAACCTTGGGCTCTACAGCATACATGCTTGGAAGGAAATTATTTAGAAAGTTAAAAAAAAACACACAAAAAACATCACCAGTAGTAAGTGGGTGGTTTCTTTTTCAATAACAATTCGATTTTCCAAAAGCAATGTTAAGTGGTTCACTTGCTGGGTTTTTCTAGGTGTTCACGCTGTCTTGTGACTACCACTGTGCCTCTCATTTCCTCACTTAACTTTAACTCCAATATACACATCGGCCCGAATAATAAAACCATGTGGATTGTATTAGCATGGAAGTTTCCTGAAATTGGCAATCTGCACCCAGAGACTGGAATCTAGAAGCCAGAGAACATAGAAATCTCCCATCAGTATCAACATAAACATAATGCTGCTTTCAGATCCTTGAGCTTAAAGGCTTTTCGAGGCCATGGCTGTATCTGTGTGTGCATCTTGACGCACCCTAGTGTTATTCTCTCCTGTTGGTCCTTGGTGTTCCTGTTTGCTTTGCAGATGCACATGTGGAGGTACCTACAAGCATGCTTGTGGTCTCAGCCCTTATTTTTCAGTGTCTGGCTTTACCCATTCCCACTGCTTGACAGTAGATTCATCTTGTCAGTTCTTCCAGTTCCTGATTCTCTGTACTGGTCCGCTCATAGTAAAGGTCCCTTTTCTTTTATCTGTCTTTGTGTAATCATGAAGTCTTCGTCTTCTTTAAGCAGAACTTTCATAACCTCAAAAATACTGGGTGTTTTTTGTATTTGCCCATGGCATTTCCCTGTTTTCAGTAATCTGAACATATCAAGCCGTATTACGCTCAGCGCCCTATGTGGCAACGAGCCCTGCATTCTTACCAATATGTTTGTTTTTCTTGTTGTTACGCAGCCTCCTTCCCCTCCAAAGTCTTGTCCCCGAGACTGACTCGATGCCATCCGAGCCAGAACGCTGCCCAGTGGCTGATTGAATAGCTTTAATTGGGGTTTGGACGATACGAGCCAAAGACATGTGCCTCTGCCCTGTGCCTCCTCTGCTCTTCCAAAAGCACACTTCCTCGTTTGCCTCCAAACGTTCGCTGCCAGGGCCGCCCGATAGAAGGACAGCAGAACACATTATCTCGTTTTGTGAGGTTTGGCGCAGCAAACTGGTAAACAGCAGCCTGTAACGGAGGGGAGCCATTGGTGAAGTGACCAACTGTGATGATTGTAAGGTGGGTGCAGCGCATTATGAGTTAGCAGCCTTCTCTATCACCCCCAAAATGAGATGTTGCGCATCTGTTGTCTTTTTGCTTTTTAGTTTGAAGTGGTGTTTTTGTTGTAAATGTAACCTTTCCATTCACCCCTCTTTAAATGTTTAATATGACATCTGCGTCCCCTCAATGTGATTTTATTTATTTATGTCTTTCTTTAGTTCATTTTTACATGGAACCAATCACATATGACATTAACATTAAATGAATACTTCTTCTTTTTCCAAACGCCCAGATGGTGACCAATGGAATTGTTCCTCCAAAACAAATTAAGGACGAGAGCAAAATGTACAGATGGAGGGTATGAATTAATTTTGTGCAAATTACATTTCATATGTAGATTGCCGTCACATTAATGGTCTGGTTAATGCCTCTGCAGACGGGGAATAAGAGGAGAAAGCCCGAGAGGGGAAACGCAAAGAGGAAATGAGAGAAGGAGACGGAGGAAATGAAACGAGCGAGTGAACCAGAGGATGGCTGTGAGAGAAAAGAGAGAGGAATAATGTGCTGAATACTGGAGGAACACGGGGCTATTGATATCAACCCCGGATAGGCGGTCGCGACCTTACCCAGGTGTCTTTCACTTTGTTTTATGACAGCTTGGGACCCGCTCACCGCTGGACGTTACCCAGGTGGAATTAAACAGAAAGCAACCTTTCCCTCCTTCCCACACCCTTTCCCCCCCCCCCCCCCCCCCTCTCTTAAATCACAGTAGCAATGCATTCAGTGTGTACGGTGCTGAAATCTGCAGTAAGGTAATGGTGCCAAGCAAAGAGAAAGGCAAAGGGGAGGTGTAGGGCGGACAGTGGTGTATTTGTGTGTGTGTGTGTGAAATGAAGTAAAGCATGCTGACAGAGCTTCTATAGCATGGGGTGCTCTTTCACTCTCTCTCCGTCACTATGTCTTCTTCTACTTCTTCTTCTTCTTCTTCTTTTCTCACTCACACATGAAACACAGTCAAGAACATTTGCTACTTCACCTTAACAGCAGTTGAGGCTGACATACACCGTCATGTGCCAGCCATGAACAATACCCCGGCCTTTCACATTGCACGTGTGTAATTAAAGTGTCTTTATGGGAATAATGACAAAAGCGCAGTGGATAATAGCCATCATTTTTGAAATACTTAAATGCTCTTGTAAGATGGCGAATGTAATTACCATTATCATTTGAGGTGTTATAAACCTGAGCTGAAGGAGCGAGCTCAGTATTTACTTAAAAGAATAAAACCTACCCCTAATAGAATAGACCGATATTATACTCCGAAAAAAAAACCTTTAGAATGACGTGGCTTTACTTATAAATTTGATGTTTGCCCAATCCAATCGTGTAGTATTTCAGTAGTAGAGTTGAATCATCTGTACTGAAGATGAACATATGTGTCTAGTTTGATTTAAAAGTCAAAAGGTACAAGCAGTTTCGGATGAACAAAATGTAATTTGGACCTATGAATCGATTATTCTCCTTAGCAACAGCAGCTAAGGCTCATGGGCTCAGTGTTAAGAGCCATCTGCCATGCCACGGACAAAGTTTGAATGATTAAAGCAGATAAGTATAACATAAAGTCTTGGAGTTATGTATATATAGTTTCTCTATGTAGTTTGCAGTCTCTCATATATGAACAACACATTTCAAGATGTTGTGATTAGACATCTCTCTTTTGTTGAGAATAATTTCCCCTGGCCCTACCCCATTATTATACAGACGGATGGAAATTAGCTAATTATTTCCCCCACTAATGGCCTCACACCATGCCATGTTAGCAGATGTGTGAGCCGGAGAGCATCAGAGCTATAAGAACAGAAGCACGTTGTAGATTTCTGATTCATGGTCATTAATTTAACATCACAAGATATCAGTGTCACGGCCGTGTTATTTGTTGAAATAAGAAAGACCACACAAAGCACACATTTATTCAGATGCACAAACATTTGATCCAGATCACCCATAGCAACCTACATCAAAAGTTCATCAATCCCAACATGTGGAAGTACAGAGACAATAATACATCAACTAGTGTATCTAGTAAATCAAAAATATATCTCAAATATATAAAATCGTTTGAGTTATATGATAGGAAACATAAAAATATATGCATGCACATGACACACGATATATATATATATATATATATATATATATATATATATATATATATAAAAAAAAACACCAGGAAATTGCCACTAATGTGTATACTATAATAATATTACCAAACATTTATGTACCACCAAGAAGCTATACCAACATAGATCTGAATTGAATCTAAGTACACAATACAAGTTTTATTTAATTGTATTCCCTTTTCTTCATTACAAATGTATAACTCTTGGTTGTACGTGTTGAGATGAATCTTAGTCCAGAAAATTATCATTTTAAAGCAGCGCATCTGGCCAGTACAGGCGTTACAGTCTACATGTCTACATCGGCTGTAATTACTAATCAAGCCTGTCTGACTTCTAGCCACCTTTCTGAGCATACTGTCAGGCTTTACACAAGTATGACTCATGTTTGACAGGTGAAGAAGAAAAAATCACTTCTTTATAAAGTTTTTTTCTTCTTCCGATTTATTCTTGCTCCATCATCTAGTGCTATTAAGGTTTTTAACAGTGCTTTTCCAAGACCACATGCTGTAGAAGAGCTAGAGTGCTGTGCAATTATCAACCTCTCTAATGGTGTTCTCTCTCATGTATGGCCTCAAAAGGCTATTTTCTGTTAGTGGTCACAAAGGGGGGGAAAAAAAGAGACAGCCAGCCCACTTCCAGTAGAGAGCAAAAGAGCTTGTACGCATATATAAATGGAAATAAAACCACAGTAACTCACCGGTGGATTAGAAGAAGCAATTTTCCGCACCACTTTGAGAAATTTCATCAACAAAAGGACAAACTGAACAAAGTGAGCTTTGTTCCAAGACAAAATGCCCACCACGTAAGTAAATAAATCAAAATGGATTGATAAAAGGTAGACAAAAGGCATCATTTGTGATTGTCTGAAAATGAAATACATACACCAATTGAGTAACAACTATGTAACAACTAGTGCATCCTTAAATATCCTCCCCTATTTTGATTGGCTTCTTCCCTCCTGGCTGAGGAGGTATTATCCTAAATGTCGATCAGAATCCATGGCTAATCAAGCCCAGAAGGCAACTGGAGCGCTCTGGATTGTTCTGTAATAATTTTTCAATTCAGTTTGCATCTTCGTTAGAGCCGAACAGCATTCGTACAAACGGAGAGTGTTCACAAAGAATGTCGTTGGCTTCATCTCGTGGCAAAAAATGGTTATTTACATTTAAAGTCCATTTACCTTCAATTATATCATCATGCTCTTTATCATAAGGTACTGTTTTTTTTGTAGCTCTTGTATAAAAAAAGCAACTATTTGCACACCAGTAGGTCAACAGGTGTGCATGAGAATACCTCGGGTAGAGGACATAGAAAAAACTCCTGCACACTGTCTGCTTATCTTGCATTTGCATTTAGAGATACTTAGTTACAACGTTTTGGTACACAGTCCATCATCAAGTTACTTTAGCTCTTTGTATATACTTGTGAATGATCTGCTGGTAAAATCAAATGAAAAAATTATAATACTTAAAAAATTACATAGGGTGACTACGGGTTTAACCATTTTAATAATGCATTTTTAGCATGTATTAGTATGATATTATTCTATTATTTAACAGATGTATTCCAGTTGGATACATGAATGAGCATAGAGCAAACATGACTACAGGCAATGTAGATGGGGTGTGTTTTGGAACTTGATGGTTTAACCCATTGGTGATGCCAGAAAAAAAGGTCACAGGGTCTTCAAAGTCAACAGTTTGCTCTCACTGAGTCCACAGAGATGCACAGGAAATGTGTCAGAATTAGTAATGCGTCAGACGATGACTTGAGGTGCTTGAGTAAAGGTCTTAAGGTCAAGGAAATCAATAGGTTTCTGTCTCTTTTCTGCAAAAAGTTTTCTGGATACGTTGGGTCTCAGAAAAACAGAAAAACAATTTGGAAAAGAAATGGTGGATAAAATAAGCTACTCTTTCAACTGATAATGCATATGAATTTAAAGGCAGAAGCATTGTTTAGGGTAATCATGAATTACCATCCTCAATCTTACACCTGATCTAGATGTGGGGATTAAAAAATATCAGATTGTGCGGAGATGTAATTATGTGTCTACTTTCAACAATGTTAATATTCCTATTATTCCCTACCCGGGAAAACCTACAGTACCAAGAGGCATCCTGATTAGGCACTCCACCCCCACCTGGAGGGAGCAGTCCACCGGTTTACGGCAGAGCGCCATGGCCTCAGATGTGGAGGTCCTGACTATCATCCCCGCCGCTTCCCACTCGGCTGCAAACCGCTCCAGTGAATGTTGGAGGTAACGGTCCGGGGAGGCCAACAGGACCACATCATCTGCGAACAGCGGATCACAATATTAAGTGATTTTTAAAGTCAATAATCAAACAATGCTGCTTGGACTTTCTGGTTCTCTCTATATCATTTTAATAGAATATATTGAGGTTTTATAAAGCTATAAAAAAAATGTAAGTACCTCTTTGGACTGTGCTGTTCCCCGTGGTCCACAAATTAGTCTCGGATCCAATTTGTCTGTTAACTTCCAGTTGCTTCTGCCGAGTCCAGTTAATAAAAGAGAAAATTCCGGTTCCTGATAGGTTAACGCAGTCCATACATTTGAGTTCAGAACAAGCTCCCACATTCATGCAGAGGGCATGTTTTTGGTATCTGCCGATAACGAATATTCCGATCTGAACGTGAAAACATTCTTTTATGTGTATGGCAACATCACGCTTGAATTGGGTCTTTCTAATTTATCTCAGTCGTTAAAGTAAAGTTTAAAAAAAGAAAAAGTGCTAAAAAAAGGTAGATTAGTGAATATTTAAAATCATTAGTTGGGGGGGGGGACCATTATCTACTTTCTTTCAACTTTTGAGTATTTCTTACCGTTGCAGAAAAGTCCGTTCTGCTTCATAATACAACAAAGTTGAAACTGCGTCGCCTCACACTGTTCCAAGCTGCCATTGCACTCATTTAAAGCTGAAGATGAAAAAACAAATAGCAGATGGTTTGCCTTTTTTGTTGTGGATATCAGGGACTGCAGAATTGTGTTTTTAGGAATAAAATGAATATTTTTGCTGGCCAGTTGTAGCAAGCTTCACACCTGATGCGACTGCAGCAAAGAACAAACAAACCACCAAACCATCTGTTCATACTTGAGGTCAGTGTGGGATATTTTTCTCGTTGAAAGGGTAATATTGTAGAAGACTTCTCATTCCTTCTGAAGAGACGAGAGCTCACTCTGGGACTTCTACTCTCTTCTTCTTCCCTCTGTGTACACCCATCTCCTCCTACTTCTGCTCTTTGACCGCTCAAGCACTCCCCTCCATCACCCCACAGCAGTCCCCTTTCCTCTTGGTCTTCTGTTGCTCACTTCAACCTTCAGGCTCTTTTTCATCGAAGCTGATTTTACTGGGCTTCAGCTGTCTGGACTTAATAGAAACCAACGCTCCTCCTACACATTTTGGGCTTCCCTCAACCGATAAGGTCAAATCTCCAGCGGTCAGTATTTCTGACTTCTGCACTCTGAGTTTGGGGTTTATTCTCATCCGTTTGGAAAGTTTCTTTCTTTTTTTTTCTGTCCCTCTCCATCGCTACAACTCGGCAAGCCTGTATTTACAGTTTGCCGATGTGCTCGCATGACCACGTCGAGCCTCGGCCCATTGATGTTCCTCCAAGCTTTCTCCTCAGCCAAAGGAGCACACGGCTCCTCCAACATCCAACTGTCTGTTTTTACTTCAAAGGCGGACGAGAGTAAGACAGCCGAGCTCAAACAGCAGATGAGCCTGGATATGAAGCCTGCCTGTGGGTTCTTCAATTCAAAAGACCCTGACCTGGTGCGTGTGTGTGTGTGTGTGTGAGAGTGGTCGAGCTGAACATATGCGTACGGACATGATGTGTGACAGAGTGACAGGCACACATGGAAGACATAACATAAACACTCTCAAAAGTGCATAGGGTCAGGTGTGGAGTGCCACAAACGTATGAGATGACGCGGCCCCAAGGCAAGCTACTGACAGCCTGATATACACATTCAACCCAGCCATCCAGACAAGACTGCTTTGACTGTAGCTCAACACACACACCGCTGCTAAACTGTTGGTGTTTTCATAAGCAATATGGCACGGGATAGTGTTAAAAGGTCAATATTTTCCAAAGCACTTTATGAAGGTGCCTCTTTCTGGATGCACAATGACGCGTGAACAACCCCTGGAGTTGCGTTTACCTTCTTTCTATGTACTGGAACACCTTTGTAATGTAATGTTCACGTGAAAGTAAGGCGTCATCCACTGCCATGTTGTCAGAGTGTGAGTCGTGCCCTTCAGCGGATGATGAGTTGCACAGATCTTTGTGGATAGAGAGTGCACACATTCTGTCAATGCGCTGCATTTGTGTGTGTTTTCAAAGTTCAAAGTTAGCTTTATTGTCACTTCTTCCATTTGTGCAAACATACAGAAGATCTGAAAGTACGTTTCTCTCTTGTCCAACATAAAGTGATTGTAGTAAAACGTGTGTAAACGTGTATTCCAACTGTTTTATTCAGTTCAGTATGAAACCAGGCCTGTTCCAGCAAAGTGTATGGGGAAGCTACCTATGTACAACATAATTACAGCATTGTAAACATTTCTGTGGATTCAGTCCTTCACAGAGACCTATTCCTTAATGGTGAAATGTTTAACGTTAGCTTTAAAACAACGAGTCTCATACTGTATCACAGCTAGGTTCCAATGCAAGAAGCTGCCGGCCGGTTTAAACTTGAACTTGAAGTGAACAGCTCGACTGTGCAGTAACGAAGTATGTACTGTATTTTGTGCGGTAAAAATTATTATCAGAAGCTTTTGTATAAGTGTCATCTTGTTGACACCCAAACAAACCATTATCGAGTTGTTATTGAGATGAAAGCGAGTAGAATCCAATCAAAATGGCATTTTGAGCTACAATGCCTCCCTTCGGTCTTACTCCTCCATAATAATTAACAGTAGACTCAAGCCTCGGCAGATGAGGACCTTGTAATGAGGGTAGTGAAGTAATGATATCCCATTATGACGTGCAGATCCCTTGCTGCATGCACTGCCAGAGCTATGCTCCGTGGTGAGGCGGGTTACTCCTCCAGAATACACTCAGGCAGCAGCAGAGTCCTTCATCCTCATACAGCTCAATTTAAGAACGTCAATATGACCAAGGGCACCGGCAAACACAACTGGTAATTGACGCAGCAATCAAATTACATTCAGGGCCAGGTAATGTTCATCGCCATCCTATTGAAATTGATTTTTCGATACGCAGGGAAGACGATAGCGAGTATATTAGCAGCAAAACTTAAGCATGATAGGTCGCAATAATGCGAGGTTTGACTGGTTCACTAGTACACTGGCCTATATGTTTATTTAATGTTCCTCATTAGCGGCTCAATGGAGAAGAAGAGGGTAAGTGATGTAACTGAAAGAAATACTGTACGATGGGCACAAAGAGCCAAGGCGAGAACAAGGAAGCTTTGACAGGTGTGTCCCCACCACACATGGTTTGTGTTGGTGATGGCATACAAGGACAAAGAAAGGATCCGGGTTGTTCTTTTATACAAGTTATGTCTTTAAAAAAGGCCTTGTAATATCCATGTAAAGTGATATCAGTGCCGTGACCTAACCGGCCTGTGACCAAAAAAAAAACTGGTGTTGCCATAAAAACTAATTAACATATCTCTATCACAGTCGCTGCTTTATTATTTTACTGTTGCCATTTCAGACCCTTCCAAGCCATCTGTTAATGATGAAGCAGGATTTTTTTTTAAAAGGCCTTGAGTGATCGGCTGATATAATTACGAGGTTCGGCTTCTTCACATCGGCTGACGATGTACGTGACGTTATTTATTGTCAGATCAAGATGCTGGACACATAGGTTAGCATCCTCTCAAGTATTTTAAGTATATTAATGAGTAAATGTAATTGGCCGTGTCTGAGGTGAAAAAAAAATATATATCTTTTGCTTTACAAAGAATAGAGGTATAAACGGTGCGGTTGGAGGAATTGTAATCGTTGAGCCTGGGATTTAATTGGGCTTTTTAGCCACGAATGAACTGAGTTAGGTGTTAAGACTTTCGAACATTTACAGCCCCTAAGTGCTCAGGGAGTAACACATATCACAAAGAGGCGAGCATGAAGAGTTGGAGTGCCTGCTCCCTGGTAATTCTCCCCATGGTACTGTGCAACATTTCCAGATGCAAACAAATCACAACATTTTCATCCGTGGGAGTTTTGACTTGGCTGCTTATCCCTTCATATCATGGATATCTCTCCGGGCCTTTACCACACATGCCGCGGCTGATAGTGCTCTGTTGGGTTTTTATGTTCCGTGTCTTATCAGGTCAGTGGATTCCACCGAGGAACGGCGGCATTGTTGCCGCTGACCTACCCAAAAGTCACATAAAAAGGAACCAAATTGAGCAGTTGCACGCGGAAATCTCCAAGGAGACCCCATTTACAATTCAAAGGCAAATTAGCAAATCAAACACTTTGTCATTGCCAAAAGGAAATGGATGTAAGGAAAGTGAGTGACAAGTGTTTAATATTGAAAACTTACATTAATCAACACATCATGAGCTAAAAAGGTAATAGCCCTTGAGCGGAGGTAACATTATGACCTTGAAAGCTTTTTGAATGCAACGTCATCTACATGAAGACATATTTTAAGGTCGTCACTGTCGTATCCAATCTGTGGAGTGACTAGTCAGGATAAATCACATTATAAAGACTTCAATGGCAACTGCCCTTGTGCTAAGTCACCGCTTTCATCCATACGTTCTTACGTTTTGCACAGTAATCAAGGGACGGGGTATCACAAAGTTGAAAGCAACGTGAGTAATAGATTAGATGAACGTAAAGACCCCAGACATGGGTCGAGACTAAACTGTTTAGACAGCACAGGGTCAGGCGCATCGGAGAGTATATTATGATGCATCAGTTACACATATCTGTCATTCAGCACTCAAACAAATGCAGTATCCATTCAAAGATGGAGGAGCCTGTAAAATAAGAGTGGAGAAGTCTTTGCCAAAACACAGATGTGGTCAGGCAGGCAATTAAGCTTATAAAAAGGGGTGGGAAGCACACCTGGGCCTTTCTTCCTGGGTAGTCACACACCTGAGAGCAGCTGAGGCCAGCCTTGTTGAGGGACTAATTTGTTAAGCTCTCCTTTATGTGATATAATCTTTTAAGTTCATTGTATTAAATCATAAATGTGTTTATCAGTCTTCATGTTTGGAGGAGGGGTCTGTGTTCCATCTTCCATATCGAGAGGTAGACCTACTCTTCCGATGCATGTCTAATGACATGTTTTCGTACAGGTTTTTCGAAGTACATTTAGTTTCTTTTGTTTTTAAACAGTCCTTTAAGGAGCAACCACTGTTTTTCCCAGGCCTATTATAATGTAGTTTTTTTTTAAGGTAGTCTATTGCATGGGCCTTTTTATGTTTTTTTTTTAGCTGGCAGGGTTTTGTGCTGTGCTGAAAAGGTGGACACCGTGATAGAGCAGCCATATATTTTGCATGGGCATTTTATTATTGTTTGCCATGAACAGGTACATTTTAATTGGTTTGTGTGACTATTTACTGTTTGTTATTTAACTCTACACTGACCTCCCTGACAGTGCAGTTTAGCCCCACATGATTTATTTTATTGTCCGTGCACTTTTGATTTATGTATGAAACTATAGTTTACTCAGTTAATAAAACGTATATATTGGCTGCTGTGCGGGGTATATCACCGGGTCACATCTACAGGCAATACTGTGCCTGAAGGCAGCCATTGGAGTCGCACACGGAGCACTGCTCTCTGCTAATGTGCCGTTAACACCGTCTGGACACGGTTTGACACGAAGCACATGGAGACATTTAAGTACTTGAAATAGATTAAATGAAGTGATTTTAATTCGAAGAGCATAGCAGACCAAAACTACAGGAGCTCAACTCAAACAGAGGACATTTGATTAATACTACCTACCATACAGCTGATTACCGTGGCCTCAAAAGAAAAACAGGGTTAGTGCTGGAGGAGTACAGCAAGGTCAACCTGAAGGCACACTGCCCTATACTAAGCACCACTAAGACCCACACTATTGAGGAAACATTGTGGTTTTAAAGTTTTTAAAATGATGCATGTATAGTTGTTTTTGGTCTGGGATTAGTGGGATGCAGTTGTCTCAAATTCCTCTGAGGGGAGACCCACAGTGTTTCCCCTGGCGTAGTATGGTAGCCTGCTAGGATTTAGCTACAGCTATCTCACATTTGCATTTTAGGAGTGGAGGCCACGAAATGTCTGTCCAATTTTAATATAATTGAGTTGAGACATTTCAGTCTGGACCAACGAGGTGGACGGACTAACCTACCAACCAGGCAGCTAACATTGCCATCTCTAGAACATTGGCTAACAAACTGCAGGGTTTACTTGGATGCAGTAGGTATGTCATCACATCTTCCATGAACCGTGTCTGCCATCATTTCTGAGGGTCTTTGATTGATGATCAGATACGGTAACTCAAGTTCACCCCTGGATTACAATCAGCAAAGACACACGAATGGCCTGTTGGGGAAAGCTAACAGTGAAAGAGACGACGGCAGGAGCTCCTCTGCGTAAATGAGCTCATGTCGATGCAGGTGACCTGTAATTATAGATAAAAGCCTTTTGCAGCAGACCATCATCTGCATCATTGGCTCCTCTACCTTTTCGCTTGGGCTCCTAAATCACTTATCAAACATAGGTGGTACAATTCCCCAGGTCTTTGCTGATTTTTCACTCACCTATTTTACATACGCTTAAAATACTCCACATCTACATACAATGAAGGAGGCTCCTACACCTTGATTCTCCTTGGAGAAGATATTTTTTTGAGGGATTGATTAGTGTGTGTGTGTGTGAAAGAGCATCCCTCTGTATAATGGCAAATAAAGTGAATGGAAATGAAGACGGTGGGTTAGAAGAAACCGGCATGTGTGATGGTGAAACCTCCCGTGCACTTGATGCCAGGTCGTCTCACCAGAGTCACAGAACATCTCACAAAATGTGACAAAGGCACTGCTACCTGTAAACCAGCTCTTCAAACCTTATGTCAGTGAACACACTTGGAAAAAATATTGTAGTGGTTTTGACTAAAAAGAGAATTTCTTTTCAAAAATGCCAGAAAAAGATAAACACGATTAATCAGCAATGTATCAGTGGTGCTCTTATCTACTTAAGTAAATGTGGTTCACTTCAGTATTTGATGTGGGTTGGAATGAAGCATCAAGCATACCACTTGTTATTCTTCCGTTTGTCACATTGGTGAGTACCTGAAGGTATCTTTGACACCTCCCCTTTTTTTTATCAGACATTTTTGCCTTTTCATGTTGTTTCAAAGACATTGCCTGCGATAAATGTCGGGGTTGCATCCTCAAAGGGTTTCAAAAGTTAGAGGGGAAAGGTCTGGATCTTTCATCTGGCATTCACTAAGTGTACAGAGAATGGAAAGATGTGAGGGAGCATACACCGGTATCAACCGGTATTGATGGCGGACCCCTCCTCCGCACACACACCCATAAAGCCGGATGCAAATGGTCAGGCTTCCCTTGGAGTGCCTGCATGGTCAAGACTCCCAGCAATGTTCCTTAAGGGGTGAAACTTAACGACTCGTTGAATTGGAACACTAGCTTGACGTGCAGCAGAAGTCAGATTGGTAAGAATTTGGCCTCGGCCTTCAATTAAATTGTCCACTCGGACATGAATAAGATAACAAAAAAGTGTCAAACTAAATAATATCAAACACAGCACTGAAGCCATATGCTTCAATAAGTTAATTGGGGTCTTGTTTTGTTTCATTTGTTTAAGAAACACCTTTTTGGAACGACTTCATTTAAGAGTTTGCTAAATCCCGAGGTACATGTTGGATGGTAGCGAAACAATGGCCCTACACAAGTTAACGCGTTTGGAAGTCCACTAATCGTATTGTAATTGCAGACATTGTGCACACAGCATGAGAATAGATAGCAGTATGCATCATCTCTATGTTGCACGGCAACAGCTGAGCCCAGGTAGCAGGTGCGAGCATTATTTTATTCAGGAAGTGTGTGTAGCCCCGTGCTGGCATCCATAATGGAGCCAA
The DNA here is from genome assembly GCF_009769545.1 of Cyclopterus lumpus. NCBI lineage: Eukaryota > Metazoa > Chordata > Actinopteri > Perciformes > Cyclopteridae > Cyclopterus > Cyclopterus lumpus. The sequence continues at coordinate 6,290,396 of NC_046983.1, read as the reverse complement.
TCCTTCAGGGCTGCATGTGGATCTCCAAGCAGCTTGAGCCCTGAACGCAAAGGTGCGTTCGCTAACACGGGGGTTTCATTAACCCCCGTGTTAGCGAACAGTTATATTGTTGGCAGCTGCCAGATGGGAGCGGGGATGGTGAGCGGGTTCACGTCGTCACATAATGTGGCAGGTGTTATTGGTTTGAGGGGTGGCAACATCAAGGGATAGACGGAAAGGAGCGAAAGCAACGAATATCTCTCGGGGAATAATTCTTCAATTTTACAGAATTATCTGCTGATACTTAGAAATAACAGTTTAGTCATCGCTGTTTTCTGTTGCTGCATTGGACTTCATCATACAGAAAGATATGTGTTCGTAGATTTGGGTTCTTTTTATTCGACTAAGCATCTAATAACATTTATAAAGCTTGTCTATCAAGGATGGCACTCCATAAAGACAAATCACAATCAGTTTAGCTGTGACAAAAGTGTGACTCAATATATTGGTTTAAAAACCTATTCATAGCTTTTGAAAACAAATTAGTCGGGAAGAGAAATGGTCCCAGAATAGCTCACCGTGTTTTGATGCTGATCATCATCCCACTCGTATACACAAATTGTCCCCATCTACTCTCAGCGTTTGATGGCACAGCAATGCATGCAGAGTCACCGTTAAATACCCAAACCTTCATTTTCCCCCACACTCTTGGGTCTCAGCCTCCACTAGAATAAAATTAAGCAAGCCTTGGATGGCGGCTTCGGCCAGTGGGAGCTCTGATCATTCTGTTTCCTCAAGCTCCCTCACTTTGTGGATACTTTGCTGACTGGTGCGGTTCCAGGAGATCTGGAACTCTCTCCCCGAACTCATCCGAGACTGCATTGATCTTTCCTTATTCAAATCGCAAATCAAAACCCACCTGTTCAGAACTGCTTTTAATGTGTGATTGTTTGTTTTTGTTTTCTTTCTTATCAGGGTCCGAGCGACTCAAAAATCCCTATTTATTTGTTTTATTTGTTTTACCTGTATTTTAGCTATTCTTATTTATTTATTTTTAGCTTTTAGGATGTTTTAATTAGGTGAAGTGTCTTTGAGTATTATGAAAAGCGCTATATAAATTAAATGCATCATTATTATTATTATTATTATTATTATTATTATTATTTGCCAGGCATATGGGGGTGCTGTGCAATCAACCCTAAGATAATTCTTTTGAATGGTGAAGAGGATGCGTGGCTAAGATATGATCTTACTGGCACTATTAGACCACTGATAAAGCCCAGCAGTGAATCCATGCCAAGGGAGTCTTCAAAGCCATGCATGGTGTGCTCCAATCCAAGGCAGCTGTTGAGGGATTTGTGGGAATCCACCACAGTCTTGAGTCCACAGCGCCTCGCAACAGTTAGAGAATCTCATTGCTTGCCACTGTTTGTCATGTTGTTGGATCTGGCTCGAGAGTGGCGTCAAAGTCAAGTTGAAACGCAAGCTACAACAGTGGTCACTGTTCCCATTTTGATTGGCTGTGCTCGTGTATTCAAATGACTTCGATCTGTGAAGATTTACAAAGCCTGTGTAACGCCATCAAGTACAGTTAACGCTAAACTCTTAAGCTCCTGCACTTAACTCCCTCTTTAGCTTTACCCTAGACCCTTCTCAAGTCATGTCTCAGACCACCAACTGATTCATTTCAGTCTGTCCATGGATTTTTAATACGAGGCGTGCTGTGAATGTAAGCCGCTGGGCAGACATAATTTAGCTGTCTCATATATGAGCTAGTTATAGCCACCTCTTTCTACCCTCCTGTCAATATATACACAGACAGTGGTCAGTGTTCATGCCAGCCCCTGCAGAGATTAATTTCCCCAAGGAAATTAGCTACTGATGTGCAGCAGTGTACATTTCCCATGTATGGTGAATTAAATTACCTTAGCCTCCATCAGTATTTACTGAGAAACACTATGGCTGTGCCAATTATAATATATTTTGAATTATTAAATGAGCTTCTTAAGGGAGATGGGGGCCGCATACAACTCATGGCCGGACCTGTCATTGCTTTCAGAAATGGGCAGGTCATTTGCATTACCCAGTGCTTTTTGAATAACACGTTTTATTCGTTTTGGTTAGCACTAAATCGGGACTGTAGGTCCTTGTGGATAGGAGGCAGCTCCTGTATTACGGACTTCTACAGAGAGATGACAAGTTAATCTTCGAATGTCAAGTAAATGCACTGACGTCCACGTCTTTAGTTTTAACAATATTGTGAATGTGTATTTTTTTTTTGTATTCATGTTTTATTCAGTTTTCAGGTCAAACTTTTTTTTTATCAAATGCATATATCTGTACTTTTGGTCCATAGAGGTACTTTTGGTATATATATATATATATATATACACGCCTAATTCTCCATGTAATTTGGTGTACCAGCACAGTATGTACCATTAAATACATTTGGGTACAAGTGCGCTAACAATCTGGGAAGTTCAAACATTATACTGTAAATATAAAGGAGTACCTTTTCTGTGATTACCAGGTACTGTATGATATACTGAACTGAAATCTGTTTTTTGGGAGGAACCTATGAATAACTTATGGCACGAGTATTTTTAACTACTCAGTACCTGTGAAGTGAGTGGAAATGCCTAAATGTGCTTTATGTTCTGTATTGGTGCACTTTTGGAAATGACACTAAGTTGGAAAGATTTAGGCTGTATGTTGTTGAACTTCATATCAACAGTCCTACATAATTGGATTGCTTATATTGGTTCTCAAATCCTGTGCAAATGTGTCCATGTTGAATCATGAACGTGGTGTAAATAGTGCAAACGGGTGTAGCATGCTGCTTTCAAATATTTAAAGGATGTCCTTCTGTAGATCTGCTGCTGTCGAAGCACTGATGGCAGGATTCAACATCGGGTTCCAATGTGCACTCAAAACACAGCCTTTACATATATTTGCTGGTGGCTCTTGTGGACGAGATGTTGCTGACATTGGATTTCTGGATTTTCTCCACAATCCTCCTGCAATCTGCTCTTCACCGTCAACAAGAATCCATCTACTGGACCCCCCAACCCCCTTCTCTCTTTAAAGGTCAACATACTGTCCACGGCGGTCTATCAACAGTGTGTAATGTTGTTTTTTGCTTTCAAAATCCGAAAAGTTAATTTGTATTAATTTAATAAATACTGCTATATGTCTAAATCAGAGTAATAGTTGTGACTGTAATCTTCTCCACGGCTGTCTCTCTACCAAAGGTGACTTTGCCACATATTCTGAGAGCTGACAGAAATCCTCTAGTTTCGCTCACAGATAAGCAGACACATATACACACAAATGTACTGCAATATATTTGTGGATGATTAAGTGACACTGTTCTTCTGCCAGCTGTTAGTGAAGAGACTTACGTGTCCATTCTGTCACACTTTTGGAGTCTTGGATCAACCATAGAGTGATTATGACAACTTGTCATACGACCCCCTTTTTCCTCTTGAATCAATGCAATTTCAATCAATGGACAACTGTCAGGAGCTCAATAGTGCACGTTTCTTGTTTTGTGTAAATATCTTGGTTAGATAACTGTAAACAAGATTTTAAAAAATAAACAACACTTGAATACACATTGCACATTTGACAGTTAAAAACAACAAAATGCTTCAATAATTTGTTGTCCCCACACCCATTTCCACTCTAATACGATGTGCCTATGTACAGATACAGTGCACAAAGAAAACCGTAGAATCTCTGGGATATAAATCACATAAACCGTTTTAATATTGTGTAACAACATTCAAAAATATGAAATCGTGAGCTGACATTACGGACATAACCTTGTGTAATTGGATCAGAAGGATTGCCTCGAAGCATCAGGGTGAATGCCAGCATTAGAGATGTTGAGGTAACATAAAGATAAATGTTTCTATGCGGATGATATTTTTTCTATGCGGATGATATTTTGGGAGAGATGACGGACCCCTTGACATTTTCCCCTTGATGCTTGATACTTGAAACGATCAGGATAGAGAAGTAACTCCCAAAACTGGAGCAATTTCTAATTTTGCCCCTCAAAATGTTTTTCCTTTACTCTAAGGACATCTAAACCTTTCAGATGATAGATCAGGTTACAATAAAAACATAATAATCTACTAGTCTACTGCGTTTGATTAGCCTACTGTGTCACTTGACCGGCTTTATTGAAATTAATGAGGGACTTGTATATTTTTAGACGTTTTGTGTAGATGGTTTGAATAATGATTGGTTTATTTTCTGGGCTTAATTAGAAGGGTTGACGCTCTCATGTCCCATGTCTTCTAATGCATGTGCTCTTGAGACTCTGAGATGATTAGCTGCCATAAAATAATACTGTGACATTTTTTGTAGCTTCTGCCTGTTAATTCATCTTTCCGTTTAGTTTGATTTCTTTTTATGCGATCATAGACAGTCTGTCGTGATAATTGTAATAATCATAAAATAATGTTTGGTTTAATCCCGCTTAATACTCTGGGACAGACTGTCACACTGGCATTCAGCACTCTAAAGATGAATCGCAATCTTCAAATCCAGTGTGATAAATTAAGGAAACGCGTGATGGATCGTTTCTCAAACAGTAAAGGAGCTCTGTAAGCATTACTGAGTAACACCCATGCACTCATACTTTACTGTGTGTGTGTGGGCAGGGCATAAACACTGTGTACCTGTCAACTTATGTAAATGTGCCTCTTTATTAATGGCAGGGCAGTGGCTCCTCACCAATGGCTGTCAATGTGTCGATGGGGGCCGGACCTTCCGTGTGACAGTCATGATTAGTGGTTATGTGCGAGGGTCATTTCAACGACTGCTACTACAGGAGGGCACGCTGCACTCACTGACAGCACCACTCACCTTTCTCACTTGACCTGAAGGAGTGAATGCAGAAAAGGAACAAAGAGGAAGACATTTAAATAACTTGGGAACGGCAGACACAAATCCGGTTAGCGGATGAGGTGTCAGAAATATTAACTTGACGGTTGAATGCTTAAGTCATTGGTAATGTCTGCATCCGATTTAAATTTGGCCTGAAAAAGGACTGGAAATGGAAAATGAATAAAGTTTGTAGTTTGATGAATAAATGCGAAGCCAGTTCATCTGTTTCCATTTATAGAAATCCTGATTGCCTGCTAGTTATGGTATCATTTAGTGAGCAGGGAAAGGAACATTGGCAGTTTGACATTGTCATTTCCAAGTTTAAACTAACACCTGGGGCCACATACAGCAAGACAATGTATGACAACTTGGAGAAGGGCTTTGACTACACACGGCTTTCATTAGATCCAATGGAATAATCAAGTGTTTCAATTCAAGAGCCTGACAGATTTTCAGGCTATTATCCAAAAAGGAAAAATCATGATAGTTCCTCGGGAAAATAATTAAACTAGAAAATCTAGAAAGAAGTAAACAATGTCTAATTTTACAGGTCGAGTAAGAATTACACACATTATTGGACATTTTGACTTTTATTTGATTATTATTGAGTCAATTTTGCTGAAGATGAATGACTTCCAAAGATAGATTATTTCTTTTATTTCAAAGTATTTTTTTATTCAGTATGTTATGGTTTTGGTGACCTAGGGAAGAAGAATGCATCAGAAGATCTTAATGTGAATGTTTAAGAAGTTAAGCATAAGCCAAATCCAAAGCAGTAGGCGAAAGGAAAAGAAAAATGTTGAAATTGTAGAAAGTGGGGCTGCTTTGTTTATTTCAAAAGCTTTCCTCTCTCCCTGGTAGGGATTTCTGAATGTGATCTTAATCTCTTTATTATCTTTGAAGGCATTTCACCTATAGGACCTTGTGAATAAGCCCAATCTGAGAAAAATAGTAAAATATTGAGTTCTGTCTGTGACTGATAAAACATGCCTTTTTTCTTGCCGTGTTCCTTTCTCTCTTTTGAGGGAAAACGGATTCTTTTCAGGCAGCGAAAGAGAGCAAACCTTTAATCATAAAACAAGGTGGCCGCACATTTGGTTATCAGGCTCGCTCAGCATGCTCACACATATACACAAACACACACACACACACACACACACACACACACACTATATGCATACATAAATATGTCTGCACGCATGCTTTACACAATTTAAGATATGCACCCAACGTACTGTAGCTTCAACTGCTGAGACTCTCACCCACTCACCCACTCTACATACAGTACATGTATATACACACACACATGCGCACACATAGTTCTGCATTGTTTTTTCTTGTCAAAAAGTTTGCCATTATATAACACAGCTACTCCCTCCTCCTCCTGATAAACACGTGGAAACATGCAGGGGCCTACTGCATGATAATATATTTCTTCCACCACATTGAAATTCTGGAGATGCCAATTCAATATTTCCTTTTCCTCTTACTCGCGGGATTTTAAAAGATTGTGCCCAACTTTGGGAAGGGAAGGAAATTGCTTTTATGGAGAGGTTTGGGGACTGAACAACATAGTGATGATGCTGATTTGGGAACCGCGGTTCCATTTTCTTCACAGGTTCGGCACGTTTTTTTCTTTTTGATAGAAATCCATTTTATCAATTGAAGTAAGCTTGTCAAATGTTTAAACTTTTTTGGTATTTAAATCAAACATGTATTCAAGGATGAATCACCCGACTCAGGACCTAGCTTCCGGAGAAACTGCTGATACGACGGATCGGGGGACAGAAAAAAGTCCAAAAGCACAGCGCCTGGAGCCCATTGCACCATTGGCCCTGACAAGACAGTCACGGTAAACAATGTTGTGCAAACTTGCTGTATTCTGTATATTGTTGCATCTGATGCGACAGCTGAGCCCAGAGTACAGAGGCATAAGCCCACAGTGTTCAGGGTTTCATTAGTCATGCTTTTTCACCACACAGCACAAGCAGCCACTCGCTTAGCCGTGTTTCTATCTATATCAACTCTTCTATGAAACCACAGTCACAGTGCACCAGGACGTGATTTGTGGGTGCTTCGTTTCCCCATTATTAAGATGATACCACACTCGCCATTAACATTGGCATCATGGCCATGATTGACGTTTCCTCTTAAGCAATCAGCAGGCAGGGTGAATTGCAAGTTTCATATATAGTTTTCATATCGGACTCAGTGTGATCGCCCCCTCAGATGGTCGAATTTTGTGTATCAGGAAGTTCATCATTTCCACAACATGGCTGCACCATGGGTCTCATCAAGAGGCCGCAGTTTATATTCTGGCAGAATCTGACACAAATCAAAACTCTCTAGTGAATTGTAGCTTGATTCTTTGTCTATATTTTATTGCCAACAGATGTTCACACTTTACATTGGCAGACCATGTAACGATTCTCTCGTGTCCCTTCTGAAATTCTTTCATCGGTGTCCCCAACCTGTCACCGAGCCAAGCATCTGTGACAGCAGTGCGAACGGAACCCGGGCGTACGGCAACACCTATGATGCTCCGTCTCTCCGGAGGGTGACTCTTAATGGCGACATCCCCCATACCTGGATTGGTTCTGTAGTTCCACCGCACTCCTCCCCACCGGACTCGGTACGGCACACCCACCTCCATATGGCATCTCAGCTCGGCACGATTCCCCCGGGAAGCCAAAGGCCTCTCACTTCGCTATTTCCAGACGATAAAATCATGTTGGTGTGCATGTGTGAGAATATGCTGCAGTCTGAAACTTTCCCAGTAAAATGAATATCAGTTTATAAACACGATTTGGCAGGAGACTAGATAAGACGGCAACAGTCTGTGGACAGTATGTCTATTTATCTTTTTGGCCCTATGAGGAACTTGGAAGATGGGGTTGTCGAGGGGCGAGTCAGAATGTGCTGTGGAGTCGGGTTGAATGATTTCTAGTGGCTTTGAAATATTACTCTGGGACTTGTATCACTTCCTTAACACTTCCTTGGATTTTCAAACAGAGAGGAGCATGTACGTAATCAGAAGGTCTTGACATTCATTTATTTAAGTTAGTGTATTCAGTAATATTTCAAAGAGGAATAAATGACTAAAAGGTGGCATACAGACCAATTCTTCAGGACTGATCTGAGTGAATGTATTGCATTCAATAGCATTGATAGCAAGGATTTTTTCCAGTGTTGTTAGATAACACAATTAACCAATGGCATAATAAAACAACATTGACTTTTGGTTTCATGAATTGTTGTTGTGTGTGTTTTTTAAATTTCTTTTGTTTCCAATTTGCAGCCCCAACCCCCCCCATTCACATACTTTGTTATTTTTATTACGTCCCCTGACTTCCTCTTTTACTCCCGGCTTAATTATTATGGCCCCTAGAGGTCGGTATCTTCTTGTATTCGTATTGATGATCAACCACATAAATAGATGATTAACCACCTTTTGAACCTACTAGTAAATGTAGTATGCACCATATCTAGCGTGTTATTGAAATCATTCATTTAATGTTTACTTTTATCACGGACGGGATTGGCAACTATTCATCATAGAATCATAGAGCGTCTAATTAGTCATTCTAACCTTGACAAGTACAGAAAAGATGGTGTCATGGCAATGACACATTAAGCCGTTAAAAATGTGCACAACATTTACATGAGATTCATACCTGCCTGACATAACTTCAAAAGCAATAGTACAGTTGAGGTTTAACACAGGAGTGTACTGTACAACTTTAAAAGAAGCAATTGGTGTTGGGAAGGTTACTTTTGAAATGTAACAGGTTACAGATACTAGTTATACAAATGTAACTAATCAGTATTATCTTTTAAAAAAAATGTAACAGGGTAACTTGTGCAATACAACATGAGAGAGAGAGAGATGGCTGGTCGTAAAACATGAGAGAGAGAGATGGCTGGTCGTAAAACATGAGAGAGAGAGATGGCTGGTGGCTAAAAAATGAGAGAGAGAAAGAGAGAGAAGGCTGGTGGCTAAAAAATGAGAGAGAGAAAGAGAGAGATGGCTGGTGGCTACAAAATGAGAGAGAGAAGGCTGGTGGCTAAAAAACGAGAGAGAGAGAGAGAGATGGCTGGTGGCTAAAAAATGAGAGAGAGAGAAAGAGATGGCTGGTGGCTTAAAATGAGAGAGAGAGAAAGAGATGGCTGGTGGCTAAAAAATGAGAGAGAGAGAGAGATGGCTGGTCGTAAAACATGAGAGAGAGAGATGGCTGGTGGCTAAAAAATGAGAGAGAGAGAGAGAGAGAAGGCTGGTGGCTAAAAAACGAGAGAGAGAGAGAGAGAGATGGCTGGTGGCTAAAAAATGAAAGAGAGAGAGAGAGATGGCTAATAAATGAGAGAGAGAGATGGCTGGTGGCAAAAAAAAGATGCCGAAGAATCGGTGCGAAAGAGAAAATGCTTATTCCTCCAAATATTCTGAGAGGGAGAGATCGAGAGAGAAACTGCTGACAATTAGATAGAGAGACGGCCGGGAGCTCAACGCATCGGAGGGAGAGAGAGAAGGCCGCGGGTTTGTCAAATTGGATAGAGAGATAAGGCTGCTGGTTCGACGAATCGGAGCGAGAGGGGGCCTGGTGGTGATTGAAAACAATCTGAGAGAGAGAGCGAGAGAGGGAGAAATGGCTGGGGGCTCATGAAAACAGAGAGAGAGACGGCTCGTTGGCGAGAGAGAGACTGCTGGTGTCTTAAAAAAGAGAGAGAGAGAGAGAGAGAGAGATAATGGCTCGAAAAATGTAAAAGTTTGTAATCGCAAACAATTTGATAAGTTACTTTAATTGAATATTGTTTCTCAGTAAATATAACAGATTTCAGTGACATTCATTTTGAAAATCATTTACACCTTTGCCTGTTACTCCCATACACAAGACACAACAAGAAGCTTCACCTGGACACAACAGAAGTAACCAAATTACTGCCGTGTTGCACTGACCTTCCCATCTGTGAACATGCGCCATTCACAACGTCAAGATTAGATTTATTTAATAAGGTAAAGTCCTTGAGTGTACAGTTACTGCACTCCGTGAATGAGCAGGGACGCCACCATTTGCCGATGCGATCACTCACTCTGCCTGTTGTTGTTTTTTCCCCTCACACTGTTTCTCAGGCTTGCCTACGTGGTTTTGAAGCTTCATATTGTTTTTTGAAGGCACATTTGTGGGGGATGGGATGTTAGATGCTAAATTAATAGACATGAATATTACATTTGTTGTTATTTATTTATAATATTAACCATGTATAAAACATACTGCATATGCAAACACTCACAAGTGGATACGTCTGTATAAAGGCTGAGAAGGTCTTTTACTCACTCCTCTCTGGCGCTTTAAATACATGCGCTCACAAACACACACACACACACACACACACACATACACACACACACACACCTGCATTTGCATTTCAGCTAATCCCAGAGGTGTAATCAATGCAGAATATGTGGCATCAGCAGTATGACGGCATGCTGCAGCACAGTTAGCATAGCAATGAGTATCTAGGAAATCAAGCCTTAGGAATGGGAACCGTACTAAATAAAATGCATGGGAGGTCAATACCAGCTATTGACGGGTCCATGAAGCCTGCGCTTCAAAGGCTTTTCCCTTATTTCCCCCATTTGCGTTTCACCGGCCCAGCAGGGGGACGAGTCTGTGTCAAAACTGGTATCCTTGAACTATTGCTACGTCCTTGGGAGGTAACTTTGTTGTGCTCTACAAGGGAATTTATAAACTCCTATCACAAATCGGTGTGTGGCGGTGTCCCTGGGGCAACCCCCGGGCGGTTTGGTTAACACACACACAAATGCGCACAGGAGCAAACCTACAAGTGCACACACACACACACACACACAACCAATGTATACAATGCCTGATAGCCTGAGAGTCTGTCAACATATGCAGCCTCATAATTAAGGAAGTAATCAAAGTGCTAGATGTCTCGTCAAGGACCAAGTGCTTTGCTTCCAAGGGCAGCAGCATCAGGTATTCCATTGAATGATGACACAAAGTCTCAAGGCTGTTCTACCCATTGTCCCGTTTGTCCTTTGTTAAAAGTGCTATAGGTTATAATTCACAACATATAGTTTAATTAATCCGTTTCAGAGCATTTGACTTTGCTGCAAAAGCAACAAGCAAGACAACTCACGTAACACGTAATGACACTGGCTGCGGACAAAATGGATTTGTAAAATGGATTTGTTCGGTCCCCCATATGACAACTGAAGAATGGATACATCTAAGTGAAGAGGATAAGCCTAAAAAGACACTGGGCGAAATGTGATGCTGCTACACGAATGTTAAGAAGATTCTAAGGCTCAGAGTTGGAGCTCAAGTGAACTTGAACATGTTCAAATACATTTTCGACAATAATCCCGAACTAAAAGTTACACTTGAAGTTGAAATTATGCAAAAGGACTTAGAAGAACCCAGAATGTTGCAAAATGTGGTATTGAGACTGTCTCATGTGATATTTGTGCTTACATCTGCACTAGGTTTGTAGTAGTAGATGTAATGCAGAATTAAATTACTTCCTGATATTGTTTTTGCTAACATAGGGTTATAAAGTCAATGAAAAGTAGACGCATCAATGTAGAATTTCCATGGAAAACATAATAAGTTAATCCCCATTGTCCCTGTCCACGTCAGCGCCAGTGCACTCATATGCACCATGAATACTGCTGAATGCCTGGAGGATTAGTGGTACTATTGGCAACACATAGACACAGAGAAATAATGCAGGGAAGTTATGATTGGAGCTGCAATTTAATGGAGGCAGAAAGGAAAAGACACATTGAAATAAAAACGATCAATTCTGCAAATTTCACTTCAATCAAGACTGGGCTTATCTCAAAAATATCGTTAAATCTTCTGTGGAGGTTTTCATTTTGTTACCTCTATTTATGTCTGTGGGAATTATCACTTATCCAGCACAAAATTCAACCTTAAGTAACACCGGAATGAAGTATTTCTTTTTACGCTGAAGTAATGTTTTTCGGTTGCTCCCTCTCAAAGGAAGCTCCTGCACTTTGCCGCCCACCAATGTTGAACACTGACTTAAAATGTGTTGTAACCTGAGGGGGGGGGGGGGGGGGGGGGGGGAAATGTGGCCTGTTGCAAAATCTCAAACTTTTCACATTAATGCTATTGACCTCACGTCTTATTAAGGGGTCCAGCAAGGCCTCTAAATCCACATGCACGCCACAATCTCAGCAGATTGATGTGGCTCCGGAGTGAGTAAATCCATTGATTTCATTTCACAGGGCCTTCGATTCAGTAGATCAGAGCACCAACAACAAGATTGGGTTGGCATGGATTTTCTCCATCAGGTCAAAGAGGCTTGGGCCATAATTGTTTTTTATTACTTTTTTTTGCTCTTAAAACATACCCATGTATCATATTTTCTGACTACTGCTCGATATCGCGCACGCATCCCCAACATAGGTCCCTTTCTTTCTATTGAATTCCTATTCTGCTCTTATATTGAGAAACTCCATTGGATTAGCCATGATGTACAGAGCCTTTAATGTACAGAGTGGAGTAGAAGTGCCCACAGGAACATTCTTTGTTTTGTTTAGCCAAGGCAGACATCATATGTGAAATTATGGCTCCAAGGCAAGCTTTTTACTGCACTGACAGGCTTTGACTGCATCAGGCAATCATGGCCTCATTCAAGTCATGATTCTTTTACCTTTTCTGCCTCCTTCTATATATTGCATAAACCTCCACGGAGGGTGGAAGTTGGGTGGAAGTTTCACCGTGCTGACTATACATGCTTAACGTGTTGAAGCTTAGCGTTGGTGTTCAAGACAAGAGTTAGCTATTTCTGTTTGCATGGCTGCCAAAATGCGGATCACGTGCTAATGACGTCAATTCGTGAAGGGAATAGACGCAGGGTGGAAGTGTTCGTCCCTTCTTTTTCTTGTTTAAAATGTCTGACCGGTCAGGCAAAGATTTTTACGGCAACATCCGTGTATTTGCATATCCGTAAACACATTTTGCTCTCCGTAAATGTAACTGACATGGCGTTAACACACGAGTGGTCCCATCAGGCTTTTGAACAGATTATGACCAATGGCTCCGCATCTCCCCCTCCATGATTAGCCGTGGATACATTCAGAGACCACATCCTGCTGGAGCCGAGTCCTGGCCCTGCCTCGACTGCCAATTATCACCAAAGCAGAGGGCTAATTAAAGTTTGATTAAGTTCAGAGTGTTCTTGAGGATATGCAGAGAGGGGGATCGGGAGGGGTCCCACCCAAAATCACACGGTGTCTGTCAGAGGCAGGCGCTGTGAAATTGGATTGTTGGCCATTATCAACCTTTGACCCTAAGTACCGTGGTGCTTGGCGAATTCAGCAGCTGGGAAAAAGGAAACTCACTCGAGGGGAAAGAAAAAATAGTGCCGTTGGATGTCCGTTGTGGGCCAAAAACGTCTTTTTTTTTAAAAGAGCGAGATGCGCTGTCACAAGAGAGCCACACACTAATGAGGTCTAGGAGGGATTGGATGTATAGAGGGAGATTCTTTCACACTGAGAAATATAAGTAAGGAGATGGAAAAAAGCACAACCCACAAAGTCCACATTTGTCTCGACATCGGTGAGATTTCGAAAAGTTATATTTGCGAGCTCTCCACAGAAGAAGGAGTTGCAGGTATGGAATGGGGACTCATTGCCGCCCTTAAGGGGAACAACATTCCTCGCTTGTTCAACGGTCAGTGCGACGGTACATCGGTACAACGCGCCCAACGTCGTCCTTCTGCAAGGCTCTTACTGAGGGGGGAGGCTGCGTTACTAATTCATGACATGTACTCGCATATTAATGGCGCACCTTTTCGTGGCAAGCGGACATATGCATGAGGCGGCGCCGGGGTTGTATTTTTAAAACAGGAAGAAGGTGAGGGGCAGTCAGGTGGAAGAGTGGAAGACGACGGATGGGGGGGGGGGGTGTTCGAGGCAGGAAAAAAAAAAAAACAGTCTTGCAGAGAGGATTCTGGGGGACTTCTGCAGATTTCACACAATGGCTTCTGCGAGTAAGCAAAGGTAATTATGATAATGGACATTAATGGCTTTATAAGTAAGCACTAATGGCCACGGAGATGGAGAGTGTACATAACACAGCACCTGACCTTCATATTCCTCTGCGAATTCAATCTAACTCAAGCCTTGCAACTGAATTAGACAATCTTCCCTATTTGGCAGTGTGTTGAGATCCTTTAGCCTGAATCTTTTAAGCTTTGTCTCGAAAGCCGGGCTGCAGAGGAAAGAACACATTGTTTCAGTTCCACATTTCCACGTGCTCTCATCTGACTGACTCATGCCTTTTCTCGCTGTTTTAGAAGATTAGCGCTTTCTCTCTCCCTTAAACACCTCTCTTTTCTTCGGTCTATATTTCTTTCTTTCTCAAGAAAAAAAAATCAAAAATCCAGCTTCAGCACTTTTAAAGCTGATTCCTCCCCCTCCACCTTTCTCCTCTCATCTTGCAACTCTACTCTTGGCTGGGGGTTAAGGGATGAAGGGCTGTCTGATCGGGTGTCTGCACATCAACCTTAGGGCCAGGCTTTCTTCTTTCTCCCCAGACTTGGATCATCTATTTTCTTCTCTCCTTTTTCCAGTAAAATGTTGGCCGTCTCCACATTTCCTTCTCGGGGTTTAATGATTTTTGATTTCTTTCCCTAATGCGTCCCTCTGCATCTCCTTGTCTCTTCTGCTCAGATTCTCTGCTCTGTGTTGTACTGGCACCCCCATTTATCAATGTCAATCACCGGTTTTAAAACTCAACGGGCTCGCACACATCGATTACCGCTGAATAAAGAATAAAGCATGATGCAAATTTCAGATCAAGGTCGATAATGGAATAATAAGTGCAAACCACGACCTCCTAATGAATGGGTTGATATTGCCTTATGCCCTTCTAGTTAGAGGAAACATAGGGGCATAGATGGAAGACGTTTTGTTGTTGGTGACATTTTTGCATTTCATTCCTTAAACAACCAACGCGTCATCATACGGGAAGAAAGATTATGGAAATGAAAATCGAGTGAAGTACCAAGAGATTCCCGGCCCTATTAAATATGCAAATGCTGCTATTAAAGAGCAGCGCGCTGAAATGATTGATTGTTAAACCTGTTGTTGAGTCTGAATTCATCCGGCTGTCCATGGCAATGAATGAAAAGATAATTTACTGGAAGATTTACTGCCCGTATCAACTTGTCCTTTTTAGCCTTCTCCATTTTTGTCACACAATCATCCTTCTCAGAAAAGAAAGAGAAAAAGTAATTCCGGACACAGGCTTAGTGAAAAAGACATGATGAGAGAATTCCAATTTACCTGATACTCATTCTTCTTTTTTGCCCCTGAAAACAGAAGCTATTATGGCAAGAAGGCTGTCATGCAGAAAATAAGTGTGTCTATGTAATTATACGCATAAGCCCCCTCGCTAAAAACCACACTGATCCAGCCACACAAAAAAAGGATTCAAGTTTCAGAACTGCTATGGTTACACATAATTATCTCTGGTTTGAGTTTTGATATTCTGACAGGGATACAGTGTCTATACTCCGTCTTGCATGGGATGCAGCCAATGTTCTTTATGAGAATGCAGTCAGAACAGGCAGTACATGAACCGTTAGCTGTCCATGTTATTGATTCCCATCTTCAGATGAACCCAATGTGGCGGAAAGTGGGCACAGCCTGAGTGGGCTTTCTGTTGGAAACGCTCTATTCTTTAGTTTTATAACTCTCAGGCAAGGCAGGGCTTTCAGGTTCACTCTCAATGTGAACGGCAACAAGCACGAGAATGAGTTTGTTTTCTTTTATTTAATCTTTTTGAACAACTCTCATTTCTTTTTATCAACTTAGCCTCCAAAAGGTGAAGATAGTTGTTAGCCTTGCCTCCACACACTGCCTGCACGGAATCAAGTCCAACGCAGATTGAGTAAGTCAAGACTGCAAAATATGTATTAAATAAAAAATAAACTTACTTTTGACTGACCAGTCACTTGACTTGGACTCGTTATAAAAGACTTTCTTGCTTCTCCTGTGAGCATCACTGCAACCGGTACAATGACTGCCATGTATTGTCACCCTGCAGGGTATTGCAACGTGAATGCGGTTCCCTCTAGGGCGCTCGGAGGGAGTATAAAAAGGTCTGTGTTTTGTTGTTGTTGTTGTTGTTGATATGCTCGTGTAGTGAGAGAAACGAGGTAAAAATTGGTCACGTTGGTTTCGCTTTGTAGTCAACCAGCGTGAGAGCACGGTCAAGCAGTGTGTTCTCTTGTGCGGCGGATCAAAAGGCGGCTTTCTTTTTCTGTAATACAACGTTCTGCACAATTTTCCTCCCGTCAGCGAGTGGTGAGAGGTTTCATCAGCCTTAATGTCCCCGGCACTTTTGCATTACACGAGTGAGCATCTTTGCTTTTGATTCCTGTCTCACACAATAGCCCATAATTGGCATTTGTCAAGACGAGGGCTACAGAGGGTATATTGTGAGAAAAAGAGAGAACCATAGAGAAGACATTGAAGGCTCGCGAGTGTGATCGGGTTACACATGAATAAGCACAATATCGAGCACGAGGCCAAAAAGCAGGACAATGAAGGAAGACCTGATACAAAAAGAAATGGAAAGAGGGGTTAGAGAAAGGGGGAGAGAGACAGAGATTGCCCCAGCTGGCGCAGTCTGCTGGGAGCAGGTAGTGTATTTGGGTCAGCACATTGCATCATCAGCAGTTCTCCAAACCCGCCTGAGCAAATGGAGAAGGGGCCAACCTGCCTGACTAGCTGCATTATTAAGAGTTTCTGCCTCCTACGCTCGACGCATCTACTGTACTTTGCTCCCTCGCATACGGCACATTACATATACGCACTGTGCCTATGTGCATAAGTTCCTCTGAATGTCAGCCTCCAGCAAACATGCACACGCATGTACGGGCCCCTCGGGCTGGCTCTGATCAATACGGCCACTCGGCGGGTTTCATTAGACGAGATGATGACTTATGCCGCGGCCTCCATCTCTCTCTCCCGTAGGAATTTGTCCTCGCAATTATGTAAGCATGCGGATAATTGTTTCCCATAAAGCAAAGTTTGCGGATGCAGCCGTAATATACGATCCACTGTTTGTTCATCGCTTGCTGGCTGCCAGCGGCGACGGAGTGTGTGGCTGGTGTCGTTTTCACTTTGTGAGCTTGTGTGCGTGTCATCGTGGCACAGGATACATCCTGGATGTATCGCGGGAACCATCACAAAAAACTGTTTTTAAGCCCTTTGCTATTTATATTTCTTTACATTTATTCTTCCACCAAGAGGGCTCATGGATTGCATTTTACATCTTTAGTTTTCAAATTGGAAACCATAACATCGACATATTTACTCCCATTACACTGTCGGACTCAAAACGCACCTACATTACCCACAATGCATTTTGACAGTATACTTCAAGCTAAGATGATGAGGGCTATACGGGTCTGGTTAGCTCACTAATTTCTAATTCTGTAACCAAAGTTTTTCTTTTTCTTTTTGAATCTTGTAGTCCGTAAACCACAAAAAAGGGATTTATTAGTTTTCTCTCAATTTATCAGCTCCATCTGCAGCCACACAAAGGTTCCAGATATGATCCTCCCCAAGACATGTAAACAGGAGACTTTAGTGTAAAATCATTCGAATTTTAGTATTTACAAGCAAGATGTCTGAATGACATTATATATTGACAGATTTCTCCGAAGGATTTGTATTACATAGACAGATTCCATGTTACAGTATGTTTTATATAATTGTTTAGTTTTTTTTCTAACAGGTATTTATACAGCACCAGCTTTAGAAGCTTAAGTTTTTCACATATATTTTATTTTCCTGCTGTAATTGCTCTACCGTTGGCCTCCTGAGAGTCTACGTTCTTTTGAACAGAATGAAGATGCGACCTGCAGCCTCTAAAGTTCTTGTTGATGAAAATAAAATAAAAACAAACCAACAGATGAGAGGAATTATATGGAATACTTCCAGCCACAGTCAACATTATTTTAGTGTATTCAGCTTGCAATCCATGTCTCACGCCAGAGACAAATCAATTTTAAAAAAAGGTCATGATTTATCTACTTTTCTCGACCAAAATGTACCCCTTTTGTTACCAGACTAATTATACATCCCCATACGAATTTAAACATGTCTCCCACTGAAGTAAAATGACAGTGATACTAATGCAGAATAACAAAACAAATGGAGGAGCCACATCTTTCATTGCCCTCACTTCTCCAGAAACAAATTTGAGGTTGCACTCGAGAGGCAAACACCGGCCCTATTTTTAACTGCAGTACCGTATTGATGATTTTGCAGGGCTGTGTGTAATGCCTGCATTTTAATTGCATATTTGTGGCATGGGGGAATAAATGCAATTAACTCAATGTGGGTGGACTTCAATCACAAAGATGCACTGTAGTGAGAAAAAGGTTGTTAGAAGGTAATTATGACTTTGTGATTATTCATTATACTGCATTGTGTGTGTGTGTGTGTGTGTGTGTGCGCGCATGCATGTCTGCATATTTATGAGCATGTGTGTTGGCTGGTGTATATGTACACTTGTACAGTAAGCAGAATTTAATATTTCATTATCATGAATTGTGCTGAAAGATGTATCTTTTGCTGTTAACAAGGTTGTTTAACAGTTCCCAATGTTTTTCTTTTCTTCATTCTCACCTCAGTGATTAATTGTCAACAAAACCGAGTAACATTAATTACATCTGTATCAATGCTTCATAATTAATAGCTGAAATGACATTTTGACCAATTAAAGTATCTTTTATT
Source organism: Cyclopterus lumpus (assembly GCF_009769545.1). Lineage (NCBI taxonomy): Eukaryota > Metazoa > Chordata > Actinopteri > Perciformes > Cyclopteridae > Cyclopterus > Cyclopterus lumpus. The sequence continues at coordinate 6,271,717 of NC_046983.1, read as the reverse complement.
CTGGCGGTGTCTGCTTTTACAAGACTTTCCTCTCTTTACTCTTTTCTTCTGTACTGCAAACTAAATTCCAGATCATTATAAAATGCAAAAAGGGTATTTATCTGAAATGAATAGTCCTTTTATCGTAACATCTATTACTCACAATGCTCCCTGTAAAGAAATTGATCTCTTAGCGCCAAGGCTCATAAATTAGAAATCTTTTACAGTACTTTAACATGGCGCTGAACCCGGGACACCCCCATGGTCAGCAGGGAAGCATCTCTGCGCCTTTACACACGGCTCAACCTCATAACTCTCCATAACACATCCACAACCGCGCCCACGCCTATTCCCCTACCTATACCTCCTCCATCCGAGGGAGGCCCATTTGAAGCCTGGGGCTGGAGTGGATCCATCACCCTTCCCATGTAGGATGAGGAATGAGCCGCCGTGCATCACCCTAATGGTCGCAGCCGTCAGGGGTGGGATGAGCCGGGTCTCCCCCCGCCGCCCCGGCTAAGTGCTCGGTGAGGTGATGGAGGACCGTTTTGTCCAAATGCATGACATGGTTAATGCTCTGCACCACATCAGAGGCCAGCCATCAGTCTCCAACTCGCTGACGGACAGGCAGACATGGTGAAGAGTTGTCTTATCAGATTTGAGACATTTACACCGACATCGACATATTAAAGACTTCTTACTTGAGGACTTTCAGAAGTTAGCTAGATCATTTGGAAGCAATGCTCCAGGTTCTACTCAGACTCCCAAGGTCCTTCTTAAGATTAAGTTGGAGTTTTAAACTCTTTTGGGCTTTTTTTATTTTTTTTATTTACCATTTAATTTATACAGCGCTTTTTAAGATACTCAAAGACACTTTACATTATACACCGTAGCTACGGGGAGCAATGCAGGGTTGAGTGTCTTGCTCAAGGACACATCGACTAGGCCCGGGATCGAACTGCCAACCCCCTGATTGAAAGATGGACATGCTAACCACTGACCCACAGTAAGTGGTCACTCAGAATTATGGTCTATTTGTGCTTTTTAAATTGATACCGAAGTAGGGTTGTGTCTAAAGATTAAAAGTGCATCGTAATTTTCAAGAGCTGTACCCGAAGCCCCAATCAATCCTCAAAATACGACCCAACAAGGTGGTCAGTTCTTCTTTGTGTCTAAAACTGATCTAACTAACTCCAATGGAACCCCACCTGCGTCATTACTAGACAATCAGAGAAAAAATAATGAGATGAGTCTGGAGGTGAAACAAAACCCAGGACTTCCTTCCAGGAGACTGCAGGTGTCCTGTGCAAAATTCAAAAAATTGCCAATTCGTCACGAGTTGTTTGTCATGTTCGTCATTAGTGTCGTTAGTCATGTGAGTCTCCCGTCTCGTGAGTCCTTAATCACTTGGTAGTGATGTGAGTCGCTGGTCAGTCAAGTAGACGTCAACCACGCTTTTTAAGTAGATGGCAAGTTTTGACTTAAATGATAACTCAATTATGAACATTGTTGGTAGTTATGTTTCTTTTGATTTACTAATTCATAAATGTTTTTCTAAAGTCTACCTTCCACAAATTTTTATTCATAAATTCTTAAAATGACATCGGCGTTTTCTCAGTCGTCGGAAAATCTTCAAACAACGAATCTACCGACACTGTATGAATACAAAAATGACAGCGTGTCAGACAGTGAACAGTCTATTTAATGTCAAACACTGCACATGCATCAACCAACACAGTGAAGGTCAAACATCCAGGCTGGCAAATACATTATTTTAGTGGACGGGAACTTAAAATATATCTGCACATGAAATTCACATTGTTGTGACATACAAATCTTGCCAAATCCCAGACTTATATGACATAAGAACCATGTTTTCATGATGAAATGCACACAGCTATTGCCTCGTTTTATCATTCAAAAGTGTGAGAGGGTATTAAATATGCAAGTGATTTTTGAGACAGCATGTCAGTTCTGAAAATAAAACATAGGGAACCGAATATATTCTCTTTAAAGTCCAAACATACAGGAGTTTTTCATCAGTTACTTTTTTCCGTGCTTTCATGCGCTGCTGAAATCAGATGCCATTCCTGTCTTTTAAAAAAAACAAATGGAAATTGTCATCCATTTCTATATTCAATTGGTCTGCCTGTTTCCCAGCTGGACATAATATTTTTCACAGCAGATGAGCTTTAATGGCAGCGAGATATATATTTAAAAGGGAATTTGGGACTCGGCACTGTCTTGTCATTACCCGTGACACGCTGAGCTGATAAAGCTTTGTGTCCACTCGATGTGACACTGGCCTTTTAAACGTGGCCTGTTGCGTGGCTGCCTCGAAGCCCCCCCCCCCCCCCCCCCCCCCCGAGTATATTTAACAGGCAGATATCGCAGACACCCCGCGGTGAACTCTGCTGGTCCTCATTGTTATGTGATCGCAGCGGGCACATGTCAAAGTGGTAGAAAATGAAGATCTGATTCACTCAACCTTTCTCTCCAGTAACCCCCTCTCCCCCCTTATCCATCCCTCCCTCCATCCTTCTTTCTGCCTGTGATCAATCTATTACCCAATCCTTCCACTGAGGTGGGCACTCGCCGCATGAATGAGAGAGCGATGGATCTGGAGACAAGGCAGCGATTTGACAACGTAATTCTGATTTCACGAAATTGAAAGATGACTCTCGGGAGCTGATGTGGACGAGGGACTGCACTGCTGTGTCAAAGTGTCAAGCGCACTAATTTAATTTCAACCTAAATGACAGCCTTTTCACACGAGGGGGTTGAAGGCCATTAAGAAACTCCTGTGTTACTCGTCTTACTCGCACATTATGCCAATAACATGGCCACATTACACCTGTCAGGATGAAAAATAGCCTCTATTTGGTGTCGACAAATAGTAACCTCAAAGCTATAGTCTTTTCATTGCTGCTCCTAATATGCTACTCGATAAGAGAAGCCGGGAAAGTAATGTTTCTCATTTTAGTGAAAAGAAACATTCCTCATCCTGGCTCGTGCTTAAGTTTCATGGGAGGCTGTTGTCTGTTAATTCCAATTGAGCTCACATTAAAAGGGTATTGGTCAAATTTTTTAATTTTGACCTCGCTCTACAGAAAAGGTCAGGGGTCACCGAAGTCATTCTAATACAATGTCTACGAATGAACACCTGACATGCTAGAGAAAGAAAGTCAGGTGATAATCACCATAATCACAGGAATTCATCCTCTGGGGACCATGCATGTCTGTACAAAATGTAATGGCAATCCATCCCATGCAAGATCTTTCTGGAACAAAGTGGTGGACCGACGAACTGAATTGGTTTATTCTTTGTCGCCTGGCTGAAACCCGAGCAGCTTAATACGATCAGATCTTTTTAAAAAAAACGAAAAAACATGTTGGGCACAGACAACAACGCCTAGCATTTAATTACACGTCGCTCGATATCGAAAAAAATCCGGGATCCAAAATGACAGAAAACAAGCTTTCTAGGCTGAGAAGATGGACTGAAAGATGAGGGAAAAGTCTGCAATGTTCTCCTATGGGTGTCATCCCCGTCCTCTGACAAAAAAGTATGTCTGTTGTGAGCTTGTGGCCCACCAGCTCTTGCGTCGTCGAGGGAAATTAAAGCTCGCCAAACAGATTAGATGTCACTCTGCTGAAAATGCAATTTTTCATCTTTACCCGCCACTAATCCCAAAGGGGCAAGAAGAGATGCTTAAAGACGGGATAAAACATACAAACAAGAGGGAGGAGTGGGCGCGAAGGAGGCAATGTGTGTCAGCAGAGCATTAGGTGGGCTGTAAAACAAAAACTACAGTTGTTTTCTCAGTCCAGAGGTTGGCTGTCATTGTGGACAGTGGAGAGCTTGAAGCTTATAGCCTGGATGTGACATACAGTATAGGTGCTGTGTGTAGGAGGTGAGGTTTATCTGGGAGGTGTGGGGGGGGTAACACACAGTGACCAGCCAGATCTTTGGGAGGCAGAGGAAATATTGCTCACCACAGATAAGCCTCACTGTCACTTGGCTTTGACGACTATTAGTCCTGGCGTCCTGGTTGGAGCTACCCGTCTCACCATGCTGTGATCGAGGAGCGGCGGCTGGCCCGGCCCCCGAAAAGAAGGCGCATATTGATTTTTTTTTTTTCTTCCTGTTTTATATACGGTGCCTTAATAGAGGGGCTCCCCAGGCTCCTCTGCTGAGCAAATACTAGAGCACCGTGGCATGTAAACAAAATCAGATAAGCAGGGACAAAGAAATACATCTAAGTGGTGGTTTGCGCCACAGAGGCAAACCAGCGAGGACATGTTTTGCAATTTTTGTTAAAACCACATGAGCAGCCGGCATAATTCACTGTTTATGTCATGTTTTGCTTTGTGAAGCACTTAGTGATGTGTTTTGTTTGAAAGGTCTCTATAAAGAAGTTTGACCTTGACTTTTTTTCTTTTCTTTTTTTTTCGTCCCACCCTGTCACAGTATTCCATCATGTTTTGGGATGAATTTATGCACACACGAGGTTTGGCTTGCCTTCGATTCATTTATGTATTCTGTCAGCGAATAATGTGCGGTTGACCTCCGCGTCGCACACGCTTGGTTGCATCATCCGGGTTCTTCAAACTGCAGCGGAATGAAGGGCCCCCAAACAAGTGTAACACCTGTTTTGGAGACGGAACAAATATCCAAGCCACTTTTGTGAACTCCTTCATCGCTGCGGCCATTGAAGCACAGGCCAGTGAGCACATTAATCAGTCCAGAGACTTCATCCATCTGTCGCACGGGCACAGCTCGGTACATGCAGGAACCCGCGAGCTGTTGGCACTGCCTCCGCCTGTGTTGTCTCCCATTACTTCTGCCCATTTTGACTGCGCTACCTATCAGGCAAGCTGACGAGGGAAAGTGGCAAACTTGGATGGATGTGAGGTTTGCTGTCAGGGGAGGCTTGTTTAGCTTTCAGGTCGGGTGTGATAAACTGGTGCATCGATGCATGCACATTGTTGTGATGCAGAATCAATCCACATGTCCGCAGATGTACATATTTATTTGACATGATTGCATTTTTGCTTATAGATATAACGTCACAGAGGCCACATGCTATGAATACACAAACACCGAGGAGCAAATACTTCATGTTAACACAACTGCAAAAGAAAGGAACAGACTCTCCGGGCCTTGCATTTTCTATTTAGCCTGCTTTGCACATGAACTAGCACAAACGTGAAGATTGCTTTAAATGCAAAATTATTCATGATGTTTGATGCGAAAAAAAAAAAAGAGAGAAAAGGAAACGTTCCCCACAGCCATTGCAGATACAGATTTGACAAGCACAACTTGAGAGCAACTGGTCTCAAAGCTACTGAATACATAAATATGGACTCCGCCCATGTCTTCTAAGTGTGAAATGTTGCATAGCCTGTGAAATTGATGCGTGCAAACCTCTGCAGCATTTGACTATACCGCCGCCTCGGCCCCTCACCACTGGATAGATGTTCCTCCTGGTCAATTTCTGGTTCGGACTGAGCATCTAGCGCACGGAGATATGTGTAAAACTTGCTGACTTGCTGTCATAATATATGGTAACATGCACAACAGTGAGACTTTTCATCCATGGTAATATAGTAAAGAACATAATGCAAAACAAATGGTGAGGTCACAGGACCACTTAGCTGCTGTACAGTACTGTGTATATATATATATATATATATATATATATATATATATATATATATATACCCTGAACACACCACATATACAAACAGTATGGTGCTTTATCACCTTTATTAAAAATGCAAAACTATAGAAAAAGCAGCAGTTAAATCAGTGCTGTGTAACAAACTGCACTAAAACGTGAAATTAATATATGCATCCCATTTCCACTGCTCATGTACGTTTCCTTTTGGAGCTTTGTGTTTGTTCCAGTGCAAAGATACAGCTCAGGTTTGTTGTAGAAAACTGCCCGTAGGTGTAAGTGTACCTTAATCCATTTGTCTGTGTTTTATTCTCACAAAAATAAAAGGTAGTTGGATGAATATGATATGAAATGTGACTGTTCGAGCACAACAGTAAACATGATGTATCTCTGCTGGCTGTTTCCTGGTGAGCACGACCAAACAGGAAACTTGAAAAGACTATAGCTTCGCTGCATTCATACGTCAGAAATTGAGTCTTAAAATCCATCTGGATATGCTAGAGTTTCCTTACTATTCTAGTTTTGTTGAGGCTAGTTTGTAAAGTAAGTGATTATTCCATTTTGTATCTAATGTGTGGCAATATAAATCATACAATCACCATGGCATTCATCCACACAAATTAATTCTTCATTACCACATTGGTTCCCCTGCAGGGCAGCCACTACACGGTTCCATTAAGCTGAAGCACTGCAGAATATAAATTATTCTGTTTTCTGTTTGCACCTTGCTGCACATGGCATTTTGAGGCTGTATAGGAACCGTAGTTCTTTATTGGACGGCCGCACTCCTCATGGCATGTGCTGACCACTGGCCTTCTAGTAGTTGTTTACAATTTATAAACAAATAGCCACTAAAGACAGGTTTAGGCAAATCTCCAGATGTAAGAGAACAATGTTCTCTTTTAATTGTGTCAAAACCCAGAATCTAAGAGTTAAAAAATGCCTGACCAGTCTAAACCCTATTATTCACAGATACAGCCAACACATAGCAACACATGCAGGGTATATGTGGGAGAAGATTAGCATAACACCTACTCGTTTCTCATGAAGTGCATGTTGTGTGAAGTTATGAGCAAGGCTGTTGGGGCACCTGAGAAGAGAGGTCCGCAGAGCATGAGGTGTGTGTTATTAATTGCTTCGGTTGGTCGAAGCTAAAACCATTTATTTTTTCGATTTTCCTCACTTCTTGTGTAAAATATAAACTATGATGATACTGCTGCTGCTATTTGGAATATGTATTAAACTTTTAGAGGTAAAAGGGGATATTTATTCATACGGCAGACGCTCCCAAAGCTGATTTAATGACGTACTCAAACCCCGGCACGTTGAAGCTCGCAAGCTAGGCTAACACCTTTTCCCTCGGCTAGCTACCGTTGCTTGCTAACGTGAGCGCTTACTCCAACCACACCGTGCTTTGTGTATGTTCGTTCAACTAGCTTACATTGCAGGTGCTTTCAGACAGTTGCTGCGGGTGCCTACATTGTTTTGTTTCAGTGTAAACAAGATCGCAGCTGTGCCGCCAGGGTCTGTGAAGGCAGCAGCAGCAGGGAGAGGGAGGACAGCTGCTGCTCTGGTGAACATGACCAGGCCACGTGGCCATAGCAACCACAGAAACCACAGCGAGGGGACCGATACAGGAGCCGGCTCTGTCACAAATACTTGGCTTGGATTACCTGCACACTTGGAATTTCTCCGAGCCTCGACTAGGACACCAAAATCAATATCAATCCAATTACTTGATTCTAAAGTATGTAAAACTAATGCAAAGATGCCCCGTGAGAGAAAGAAGGATCGGGCTGTGGCTTGACTGTAGCATGAGGTTGTTTTTCCTCCTAAGACTCTGAATGTCAAACCTTTTTGTGTGTGTATGTGTGTGTGTGTTGTTTAATTAGAGAATGCTTATCATAGGCGCATGGCATGCTACTGAGGGGTGACAACACCCTAGTGTTGTAAAATTAATTATATCACTAATGTGGACCCTGTGCATGTGAAATAGCTGAACTCTCCCCAAATAGCTCATTAATCTTCAGACAGCCACTCCTGGGCTAGGTGAAGTGGTCTTGAATTTCAATACCCATTCTTGCTGGTGTACTGTAACCTTTCCCTCTCTCCTTCTCTCGCTCGAGCAGCCGAGGGGGAATGGGAGCATTGGAGAGAGAATAATATTGTCTGCAGCGGTATCTCTAGCACTTCTCTTCTCTGAGTCATATAATTATACACACCTACGCCGTTTGCCTAAACACACGCAGACACACACACACACACACAGCCTTAGAGTTTAAAGTGAAGTATACCGGGGAAGTGCTGATGTATCCTATAGTTATTAAAAAAAGACTGTCCACCACCGCTCTGGCATAAACAAATCACTCCAAATCAAATTTTCTAGGTAATAAAAATCCCTCTTTGAAAAAAGACCAAACTGGACCCCACAAGTTATTTCTTGTACCTTGAAAAGTTGAAACGAGTTGAAGCGATGACATTTTTTGCAGTCACCAAATAAATGTGCAGGAATTCAAGGCGCCCAATTCTGTAAGCAGCTGCCTCGGTTGAAGGTTCATTATTTGTATACTGCAGACTTTTTAACCTATCGTTAAAGCCCAAAAAATAACTAATTATCAGGGTGAAGAAAAGTCATCCATTAACCTGAAGTTCTGCTATGATTATTAAAACAGAAATCTCCAGTCAGTCCGTTCCCTCATTAAAGGGTCCTGTATAACTTTTTTTCCCATCCATTTAGTAGCTGCTCTGGAGATTTTGATAGTGTCACATGAAATTGTACATGTTTAATGTTATTTCTGAACACTTTAAAGCGATACTCCCATAACGTTGGGGGAATTGCAAGACAACGATTAATAAAAATGACTGTCAAGATTCAAGCTTCTGCTAACTTTAAGCTTCCAGTAGCGGTCAAGCTCCGAAAAATATCAGATCCTACATTTACCATAATTTAACTTGTGTCGTGTTTTTCCTCTGCCTGGTTAATACCAACGTCTATCAGTTCCCAGAAAACCTCCAGTTCATAATGCATGCTGTCCTTTAAAATAAGTTGTTGTCTTTATACCGTGATTACCCTAATGATGCCGTCAGGGGCTGATTTTTCAACTGTGAGAGGGTCAGATTGACATTACTTTACCTACTTTTTAGTCTGCCCTGTGGCAGCAGTGTTTATTATTTCGCTTCACTCCTGTTGTTGTGGTTATTATAACACTGGGAACTGTCCTCTTCAGACGGATTTCTTTGTGCTTGGCTTTTGCTCAGCTGTTGCTACGCTGAACGCCAGTGGCTAGAAAAAGTTTCATATCGCATTTACTGGGAGAAAAAAATCTGCACTGGCAACAGTAAAATGTGCCTGTCGTCGTCGAGCATTATGAGGAACAGAGCCGGTACACTGCAGTTCAGAGGCCGGGAAAAAGTAAAGAAATCAAAATATGTCGAGTGCACAGAAACCTGCTCTTGGAAACAGAAGAAATGCATTGAACAAATAGGTTTGAACCACTGATAATCCGTCTTTTATGAATTTAGCTCCTACGTGGCCCAAATAAATAAACAGGGGTGACGCTAAGGAAATTTAACAATGATGTATAAAAAAAGCAAGAACCAAAATAATCCTCTGTATTTCCTCAAAGTTCCCTCGCAATGAATCAGACATGCAGTAACACTTTCTAATTTCTAATAACCAGACGCTGTTTAGCATTAGTGAGTAAACACTTAATTCATCATTTATAAAACTCATTACTATGCAATTTATAAACACGGTTATGAATGTTTTATTCTTGATTACTAAGCTTGACTATTAGCGTTTCATGATTGCTTTTCATACTTTATAAATGGTGTATTCCGCATTTGTACATTTAAGTAATATATATTACTAAACCAATTATTAAGGACTTAACTAATACTAAATAGCGTGTGGTTATTATAAAATGTTGTCAGACCCTTGACTCTATTTAGCAGTTGGTGATGGCCTGACATCAAGTCCTAAATGTTAATTTGTTCAACCCTGTCGCCATCACCTGAGGCTAAAAGTGACACGATGTCATCCCCCTGACAACCTAACAGGCTGTTAGGTTTGATGCTCTCCTCCTCGGCAGTCACGACACCATTTTGTTTTTAAGTATTAATATATTAATCATCTCATCATGTTTACCCATTAGCAGCACCATTCTAAAAAAAAGAAATAAAAAAATCGCATCACAGTTTTCATCCACTAAACTACTCACTCCCCGTCATTCCAATTATGATTGTCTTACTCTGTGGTGTGTGTTTGTGCGCTGCATGTAGTGCATGATTGGTGCGACCGACTGAACACGAGTTGTGACTTTTCTCAGTGCCCTTGTTCAGATGTTCTTATTCTGAGAGCATACCCCTTCCTGATTCTGTCGTATACTGTTCATCTGGCCTTGCTGTTTTTTTTTATTATTAAATTCACGTACAGTGAGGGAAATCTTTCAACTGAAAGGTGAATCAGTGGAAAACTCTGTTTCCGTCATTACCGTCTATTAGGGTGGTGCTTTTTCAAGCCAAATTGGACCGGAATGCACTGAGACAAGTTCAGAGTGAGATGTTCACTAATTGGCTCTAAGGGTCTACACGGTGGGCCCGGTGGATGAAAAGAAATCACAGGTGGTGAATCACAGACAAGTTTTTTGAATTGGTAACAATTGAACAAGTATGACATAATCCAAAAGTCTGGGCAAATTGGTAATTCATGGTATTATATCACATATATGTGCGGAGCATGTGTATTCCTATTGATAAAGACAACTTTTTCGATGTAGGAAATGTGATTTTCCCCCAAATCTCTTGACTTGTGGTGAACTTTCGTTTTCTATGCCTCATCTTCAGAAAATACCCAAGCGTGATGTAATCTAAAGAAGATCAATAGTCTGCCAGACGTGCTGATTTTAAAACCATGTTACCTACGTATGTTCATCGTCTTAGTTTAGCGTATAAGAATATTAAAATGTGCTAATGAGCATTGTTTATGGCAGTAATTGTCGAGCCTTTTCACTATAAAACAAAAAGTCCTGCCTCGTAGTGGCACGTGAGCAAAAGTCAGGGGAACAATAACATTAATTTGGATCCATCATCTGGGGCCATGTACTGTAGAAAAGCGCTCTATAATTACCGCCATCTATTGATACATTTCAGTCTTTTTTTTTTTCTCGTGAAGAATAGACCAACAGGAACTTCTCACTGAATGTTTTTAGACACCGTGCGTCGTGTTTCTTTGTTAATATACACAAATAGATGATAATCTGCCACATTCTGACTAAAGCCAGTCCTCCTCCATGGCATGTTAATAACCATTTGACTCAAGCCTGCTGGTTCATATACTGTTCATATCAGTCACTTGCTATGAAAAAAAGAATAACATCCCCGCAATGTGCAAGATTAAGGCCCGCCACTTCACCACTGCCATCCTTTTGTACATCCCGGCCCAGGTTCTCATATCCCCCGGGCCTCAACCGAAGCCAGCACAGAGCAACATGACAAACACACAGTACAGTAAGGCCAATTAAATCTGCTTTATTGGTATTCACCGGTTTCCTCCCTCCATCCTCTTGGCACATAACAACCTGGAGTGTCCTCCCTCTGCCGCGCTATTTCGACCTGCTCCTAGATACCGTCTCCCGGCATGTGACGTCAAAGAGAGGGGAGAGAAATAGACGGAGACGGAGAGAGCTGTTATCGTTCATCTACAGTGCGGGGGCAGGCTCGCACCCTGCTGTCATCTTCCAACAAGGTAATCAATACGTAATAGCGGAGAGTCGGGAAGGCGACGCGACTTTTTGCTACCAGATTAGAGCCCCGTGAAGGGTGCCGTTAGCATCGCGTTGCATGTTAAGCAGGCTCGTCTTTAATGGGAGCGATGGTTGCGCGATCGACTGTGTGTTGGTGGGAGGCCGGACGCAAATGTGTGACGTGACCGATGCTTTTTTTCTCCATTTTTTTTTCTCCCCGCTGCGTGTGTGCAGGAAGTAAAAGGCAAACTCTGCGAACCATAAACTGCTCGTGGGTGCATTCACTGAATGCCATGCATTGAATTCCTATTGTAGAAAAGACGTCACCCGTAAATATGATCAAAACTGGGGTTTGAGTTCACGTTATGGACGACTTCAAAATGTTCTCTTGGAGTCCACAATCGTGACTTCAAGGATGAATTTGCGGCAACATTCACGACGCACTGGGGCCAGAAATCTGACGGTGCGAGAGAACAAACCGACTGAGATGGCTGTTGGATTGAGATAAGAAGGGAGGCGACTTATCTGTAATCAATGCCGGCTCGAAGATTTCATCATCTCCTCTGTCTGGAGATTTAAATAACACACATTTAAAGTTGTTGGGATATTAAATTGTATATTGAAGCGATATGGAGTGCACGACGTGAACATTGAACACTGTGATTGATGAATAACCAATTATCAATCGTGTCCACAGCTAACATGCAGAACTGTGTGAACATAAGGGAGAGTGTACTCCTCTTGGACACATGCCCACCCCCCCTTGTCTTTAAACTATGGGGGCGTGAAACCGCCTTTGTCTTTGTGCATGCTTGCATGTGTGTGTGTGTGTGTGTGTGTGTGTGTGTGTGTGTGTGTGTGTGTGTGTGTGTGTGTGTGTGTGTGCTTTACCTCAGCAAGCACCACAGTGCTCCCTGCCTGTTCACAGCATTAATGCTCAACCTTGTCCAAGGTTAATCTGTCACTCTTGCTGTATATTTGCATTCATTCTTATCTGCACCTCACCACTCAACTGACTATCTGCCCCGGCCGCTGCTCAAACTTAATTGTCTTTGTACATTATAGATGAGCCTCCAACAAAGTAGACACACACACACACACACACACACACACACACACACACAAATCCCCCTCCCGATGCTGAAACCTCCTCTTTCCTTGAGCGACCACTTCCTAACCACACCCACAACACATAGTCCCAGACTGTCAATATTTGCTTCACATGTGACGTGTCAGCGAGCCATGAAGCCGACTGCTTCTCAAAAGTAATATATTTATCACGGCATGGGGGCTCGTGTTGGATCTAAGTGTTTCTCTCTCCAGGCGGCACTAACTTTCTGCTTGCGCAGGAGCACAACGAGATAACTCGGGCCCTTTCACTTTTACCCGAGGAAACAAAAGGTTGGCTCTTAATTAGGAGCGGAGTTGTTCCTTCAATGCAGAGGCAAACGTTTGAGTGTACAATCTTGTGTAGTTATATAATGAGGCTGTATATCTGAGGCTTGCCTTACCTTATTAGAATGTTTTATTCTTAAAATGCATGAACTCATGCGAATAAAAGCCGATAATAAAATAGCAAACCACTGTGAATTATGTGATGAGCATTTTTTTTTATGTGTTTAGTATGTAATTAATTGCTGAAAGGGGTTAGATCACATTAACGGAGGAACATGCAAAACAGTAACTAACAAGACGCATGTGAATGAGCGGGTGCCACGGTAGCATTTTGCATCACTGCCAACATATTTTTAATCTGTTCATTATCACGGAGAAAATTAACATTTTTGATTATCGTATTATATAAGCAGCACTTCACCACGGCCAGTGGAGGAGAAAGCTGTTCCTATTGTGCAATTTCAAATATATCACAATTGAGGGACACATTTTGGGTAAAGACCTTCTCTATGGAACAATAGACACCACCACGTGCATACATACATGATAGTTATCATTTTCTCTAAACACTATACTCCAGACAATAATCCTAAATAAAGTACATTTGCAAGACTTCATTTTGGGTAATTTAACCTTTTTAAAAACATGTTTTTGCTTCACATCTTATTTGGACAAAGTGAAGTGTTTAATGATTACCATGATGAAGGCCGCAAGGGGAAATGTTTGGGTCTGAAAAAAAACAAAAAAACAAGTCATTATTTATACTACAAGCGTTGCAGAAGTTTTGACCTCTGGATTGAATATTTTCCCACTCTTACTGAATAAGTACAAGCAAAAACGCTTTAATAGAAATATGCACATCAATCCAGTTCTGCGGAAAGCGAGTCGTTTTTGTTAACAGCCGCCTTCCTTATTGTCATTCATCTGAAGTAACAGTGCCATCTCCCAGGAATACCGTCTTGACTATTCCTCTGAGAAAACGTTATGTGTTGTGTAAACACACTGCACGCTTAAGGTTCAACTTGCAGCCCAAAAGCAATGTTGTAATTTAACATCTTACCTTTCAGCATGTTTGCCTATATAAAAGCTGTTCAGGAGCTTATTCTGCGACATCACTGCAGCTGTCTGGGGAATCAGCTGTTACCACAAAAAAAAAACCCAGCTGGCAACATCAACACTGACAAATAGAAACAGGCAAGTTTAATTTGAAAGCCACCGTACATAGAGAATGAAAGCTCTAAAACCATTAGAGAGGGGAGAGAACTGTATTACTCAGCAGTCAGTTTCCCTGATCTCCAGAACATAACAAATCAAACCACACACACACACACACACACACACACACACACTCAATCCTCAGCAGTTCACATCAATGAGGTCACGGGTGCATAGTGGTGCTGTATGAGTATGAAGAAGAGCTGTTGTACAACTCAGCGCCCTCTGTTGTAACGTCTGTGGGGACATAAAGGGCAGAAGTTGAGTCCCTCAACTGGACATTGACTGAGTGACTGGCTGGCAGGCTTTATGTGTGTTATGTGCAGGTGTGTGTGTGTGTGTCTGTGGGGGTCTCAGTGTGTGTGTGTGTGTGTGTGTGTGTGTGTGTGTGTGCGCACAGGCACTTACTGTTGGGTGTCATCTCTCTCTTTCCATCCAAACTTCACCCCTCCCCTCTTTTTCCCTGTGGTCCGGAGCTGGTGACATCTTGACGGATTAAAATGCTGTGTGCTCCAGTCCTCGGTTGGCCACACTGGTGAACCGCGGAGACACCAGTGTGAATCAATACTGTCTCTGGGACTGACATTACCCACCCGCACTCGCATAGGAGAACACTCACACACACACACACACACTATAAATATACCGTGCAAAATATATGTATTGTAAAGACAATAAGTGCTTTGCCAAAATATAGCAGAAAAACACATTTAAATATTCTTTCAGCATGTTGCCTTGACAACTTTTCATTGTTTTGCTATATTTTACTGCTCACATGACACTTGATTATTCTTGCAGCGGCAAGCAGTTTTCAGGGAACGCAGTCAAAGAAATGTGGAGAGAAAGTTTACGACAAGCAAGGACATAGTGAAGCATTTAGCTCGCTAAAGAGACAGATACTTCTCCTCACGAGTTGGTAATTGTTACTCGATTTAAAGCTGGGGTAGGGGGGGGGATTTTTAGCGCCACTGGCCAACAATTCCAGTAATTGTAATTCAATTGGTCTGTGGCTATGGTTAGCAGAAGGGTAAATCATCAGCAACGTTTTCTCTTCATCGCTGAAACTATTTTCCAATATTGCAGCTCGTAATAGCCTCGGATCACGATATTTCTTCTCAAACGGATTTACAGGGCCACGAGTTTGTCATATAATTGCTGCATCTGAGTCATAATCAAGACTGGGATGATGCTGGAATTTAATGACCAACATGTGTACCTGCTTGTCTGGTGGGAGGGGCTTAGGACAGAGAGGGGCGAGCTTCGGGATGATGGCTGACATTTCAAATCCCGGCTACCCTTTAGGTAACCACTTAAATTAAAAGATGCAAAAGTAGCTTATTTTCAAGAGACACTTTAATGTGACATGTTACATTAAGTGACATTATGGTGTCTTTACATGACTCACCGATTCAGGAGCGAGCAATCTGCATCCTGCAAACATTTCACTCATGAAAGCCAACATGACAAAACCTTATCATCATACGATTTTTCAAAGTGATTTGTTACTTAATCAGCAGACATTTCTGCTGGGATTCTGCTTTTAATTAGCCCATTTAGAAATCCATTCCCCCTTTTTTTAATGTGTTTTTACAAAGACAGGCCACCTATATACGAGGAGATTGTTCCGAGTCTTGTTAAAGCGTAGCTACTGTATTTAATATTCATTTTTGATGGAGGTTGATAATTACATACCGAGTACACACTTACAGAAAACACTGCTAAATCACACGTGTGCACTACACCTCCATCTATTTCTAGATTTCATCATATGGATGTCAGTTCATTAACAAGGTTCAAGATCCATCTTTTCCCAGCTTGGTTTATGTCGCTCCCGTGTATTATCACGCGGTTAATTTAAATCATATGTGGAGCATGTAAAAGTCCAACACTGGCAGATGTGACACGTGTGACTCATAGCAAACACATCTGTTCGCATCTACATGCAATGCACAAACGCATGTATTCATGCATTAGAATTGACCTGTAAATGTCTCTCTGTTACCTACGACCTCTCAGGCAGCTAATGTCAGTTGACGGATCCAGTTCAGGGCGCCATGGCGATGATACGCCGAGCACCGCAGAAGCATCCAGAATTCTTTAGCATCTGTTCCGGAGCTTCTCATCACACTGCGTGAATTTCTTCAGCGGAAGAAGATTGAAAATGTAACTTCTACCATTTCATGACAACCGGACAAACTCCATCTGCCAATGGGATATGATTAAAAGCTCCAGAGCAGTTAATAAATGGACTGTATGGTGATTATTTTTTGTCTTATATTACATACATATTTTGTGAAACAACAAAGTTTGCCGGCGCAGCAGGCCGAGGCTTCCATCCCCTTAATGGAAGGTTGGACAAAGGATGGCCCTGACTGTTGTCTTTATTGATTCTGCCGTGGTGCCTGAATGTGATTAAGGGGAATTAAACTCAAGCCTGCCGACGCAAATCACGGCCGGAGGTAATATAATGTCCAGATGAAGTGGAGAGATCCATCCCAACGGGGAGGTGGCCCGCTTTGACCCTGCGTGGGCTCAGGCAATTAGCATTGGCAAAGTGCAACTCAATAACAAAATCTCCAAAATGGAGGAAGTGCTTGCATGGCTAATCCCCTCTGCCGCCGAGAGGCCCCGAGCCCTGGTTTTTTTAGGAGGCCATTGAGAATGCAGGTCAGGGACGTGGGGAAAGCCAAGCCAAGCTACCATCAGTCTAGATACTGGAGATGGCTGGACAGCCGCCAAGTGAAGAATTATGTTAATGTTTGTTCTAATAATAAAAATGCAATTGAATACATTAATATGTCAGTAGACGAAATCTTCTTTTTTTACTCCACCATATGTTGTTTGGAAAGGCAAAGCAGAGGGGGCCGTCCGCGCTTTGAAGCCATTCTGTGTGTTTTGTTAAACATCTGCTTTGAGTTCACACAGCAGATATATCTATATATTTTTGCCCATGTGCTTTTGTGTGTGTATGTGTGTGTGTGTGTGTGTGTAAAAAGGACATACAATATGCAAGTTGTTTGGAATGCAGACGCACAAAATACACACGCGGTAGCTCCTTTCATGCATTTGTGTGGTGTGTCCACCTCATTAGTCTGTTCCACGTACTAAATGCTGCTGTTTGATGTGGAAAATACTCCGACCATGTGTTGGGGCTTGTAATAATGAATGTTTCATGCAGGTTGGGCCCAAATGATCCATCAGTTCCGATTAGATTGTAATTACTAGGGTAGAAATGTATTCAAATGAGTTCATTATCAGTCAGATCAGGAGCAGACCGAGCCAGTTTGACTATTTACCAGAGCCTCAAGTGTTTATGCTCTGATTTAAGAGAAGGCTGGAGCGATTCCTGCAATTAGGTAAGCATATGTCTTAATGTATAATTTTAGTCAATTAGCCAAGTGCTCTTCAATCCCACATCTTTACCGTTCTGCGCCTGCCGCTCGCATTAGAAATGTGTCCGACTGTGGCGGTGGGAGGGATGGTTTTCTGCGGGTCCTGCGGAGTTCAGAGTGTCAGATAGATAAATACATGGGCCGACCCGATCGCTCACTCTTTTTTTCTGTCTCGGGCCTCCCTCTCACCGCCAGCGTAGGTTTCCATTTCTCCAGGTCACCGCTGAATGACTGCAGATTACATCGGCTACTCTCTGATGTCTACGGGGACGGTGTGGGGGGGGGGGCTATCACGCTGAAATGACGCTGGGGTGGTGACAGACGGACCCCTCGCCGACACCTCACGGACATGACTCCCATTCACGGCGGCTGGCCCCGTGACACTAATCTGATTCTATTCTGGAAAGGGACGGGTTTCGTGCCCACCAGCCTCTGCTAAAACAGGAAATGGCCAGCAAGGCAGGCCATTCTTTTCGTGACATGCAGGTATTGCAGAAGAACCTCATGAATATTTTTGTATTCTTCTTTTCTGCTCCTTGAGTGATTCTTCAGACACAAGTACAGTGAGTGTGCTTTTTTTTTTTTTTTTTCCTCTCTCCATTTTTCTTCTCTCTCTCAAAGTGAAGCTCAACCTTGATTGAGTGTTTTTTTAACCAAGTTCAGTCAGTCGACTTATTATTGTAAGTAATTCATTTGGGATTAGGGTGCTCAAAGAGCATAGAAAACTGGGTGCACTGGTCACTGCTGTGGGGGCTTTTGAACTGAAAGCTCTGCACAGTTCCAGGACGGATGTGTTCAATGTAGGTGAAGGTGGGGAAAGTTTCTTTCTCCAAATTCTATTGAAACGGTCCTCTGCTTTGCCAGACAAGGACCTCTGCCAGATTTCCTGTATAAAAAAATATTAAGACCTCTTCCCACGTAAGCAGAGACACACCAGCTGATCCCCGGCTTTGTCCTCATCATCACCGTGACTTTGTTTCGTCTGGCATGCTCTGACTGGCTGATAGTGTAAACCATCAGGGAACACTGGCGAGTCGTTCAAAGAAACTTGCCCTCCGACCGTGTAGCTGCGGGGCATGCAAGGTGAAGATGAATTGGGTCGGCTCGCTTGTTTTGAGACTAGAGACGGGCTTCTAATTGGATATCATCTCACTCTCTTTCCCTAATTAGCGCTGCATTGCTTTATGAACTGATATTAAGATGCAGGAGAAATAGTAATTAGCTAAAGGTTATTACCAGCCAGGGGCGCATGGACATGGAGCAAGCTGGGCAATATAATGATTGCCCACGGGTTTGTTTTTATTTTTTTTGCCTTTATTGGTTCACCTTTTACTGGAGGTAACTTTTCCACAACATATGTTTTAATTATCACTTGCTTTAGGTTCACACTGTTAAATCAATACATGATACAATACCATGAATGTAAATCATGTTTCAAATGTAAGAAGCTTAAAGAGTAACGGTGAACCGGTGGAGGAGGAAGCATCCCGGGGCCGTATTCATGAAGCTCCCGAGTACAAAGAGTTTTCCAGAAAATACTCCAAAAATTATTTTTTATACGAATTTTCCATCGTAGTTAACATTATATCAGAGTATATATCATTTATTTACAAAGCATAATGTGCTCCTAAGGTAAAATGTTGAGAGAAGAACCAGAAATGTGTAATATTTATTATGCTTGCTATGTTTTATATATAAGATATTGTTTATATTGTTTGCTTCAATGATTTATACATTTGTTAATGTAGTCTTAATCTTAGAAGTTTCTTAGTAGGAGGATGAAATGGTGGGAAGATGATTCTCCAAACGTTGAGATAATGAAACGCTAAGTTTAAGTTTGTGGTCCATCTCATAATATATTTGCCAGCTGGAAAAATGTAACAGTGTTCACTGGTTTTTATAGTATTTACATGCCAACCAATGCTACTTCTTATGTAGAGCGGCGAGCAGTCACATAAACGGATGAAAGCCTTTTTTAATATGAAATAGATTCAGTAGCAAAATGAGCAGCACGGTAAATAAACGTAGCCAAATAAATATACGTAAAGTACCTTTCCTGAGAACTCTCCTAAATCTGGAGTCTATAAATGTATAAGTGAAGTCAGGAGCTCTCTTGAGAATGTTATTGGAGACCCACTGTGTGTTGGTTCTCATCCCATGTCATACTACTCTACTATGTGTTAGCTGGCTCGTCACGGTGCTGGTCAGTGTAATATTGTTTGTGTTATATTTACAACTTCCCCAGAACTAATGCATATCCCTCCACAGCCTGTGCTCACGTTACCTCTGCTTTAAAGTAAGCCACGGTTGAGATGGCAATTCAGACGCGGTCCTGAGGGTTACATTCATGCAAGATGTGAAAAGTATGTGAATCGAAAAAGTTGCTCTTTTCATATAAAGTACGCAATGCAGTGAAATGGTGACTGTTCCCATTAAATTAAAAAAAAGTATTAAGTAGAACCCAAAAGCGTAAAAACTCCAATTTTTCAAGGTACTGCAGTTTCAGGAGAAGGAAATACAGCTAATTCTAACATATTTTGCGTGTTAAAAAAATAATTTTCTAACAATCTTCCAACATGAACGGTATGGTAGTTAAAAGGTGCTATACACGATTGGGAGCAAAGGGATCTCGGATGACAACACACACACACACGGAGGGACAGCACCTTAATATCAGGAGCCACTCTTACCTCTATACCATGTTTTTGTTCATAAAACCCTATTTTGGTTTCGGGTGAATGCATGCAGTGCATATTTCTGACTGAAATGTGGTGAAACAAGTATAAAGTAACAAAATTACTACTTGAATAAATGCACTTTATTGCTTCCCAGGAATGCATTTGCGCATAACAAACATACTCCTAACACAATCAACAGGTGCATCTATACCTCTGCACTTGAACACTGTAAAATAAAACATTGTTTTTCTTTGAATTGTAAAAAAACGTGGATTTCTTTTAAAAATTTGTATTCCCAGCAGAGCCATTCATCACGCTGCCAGGGCAAGAGAGCTCTCAGCTTAGATTCAGGTATTCACCCTGATAGGAAGCCATTGCTATGATTATGGTCAATGATTATGGTCAACATTATGATCATGTCTACACAAACACACACGCAGACACACATGCATGTGTGTATACAGTGGGAGGGGGGGGGGGGGGTAGGAAACAGCAGAGCATCAATATTGGGGACCAGTCTGTTATAGTTACTA